>NC_056730.1:248696637-248996637 GCF_019279795.1 Protopterus annectens | reverse complement strand
AAAAAATAATGGTACAAGGACTTATTCCTAAGGCAATCCACGTGTGACTAGCCTCTTTGTAGAAGTGGACTCCCCAAATCCAACTTCCTGGGTATTGTCTGTGAGCCAGTTGGCTATCTACAGGGTGACATAAGGTTTGTACCTAACCTCTTGAGTTTGTCAACAAAGCCTGAGTGGGGTATTGTGTCAAATGCCTTGGCCAGATCAAGGTAAGCAGTATGAACCATTTTGCCCTCATCCAGTGTTTTGGTGACCTTCTCAAAGAAGTCCACCAGGTTGTGGGGGCATGAACTGCCTGTCTTGATGAAACAAAACTGGATTGGCTCCAGTTTCTGGAGGTTTACTATATCATTATTGATCATTTCCATGATAATCTTTCCATGGCTTTGCATATTATATTAGTGAGACTTAAGGGGCTGTGGTTTCCTGGGTCTGTAGATGGCCAGCCTTTTTGCAGAGGGATGATTGTTGCTGTTTTACATTCATGAGGCACAAAGCCTTTTTGAAAGCTACAGCTGAATAGCAGTTCCAGAGGTCCTGATAGGTTTTTTCATGCTATTTAGAAGGCACCTGGGATATTGTCTGGAGTCATTGATCCAGTGTTCTTGACTTTAGAGAGAACATTAAGGACCTGTGCCCTAGTGATAGCAGGGGGAGTTATATTTGATGGTATTTCCTGATGGAAGGTTCAGGGGGAGAAAGGGAGAAAGTTGGAGCTGAATTTGTCAGTCAGTAGGTTTGCTAGATCTTCTGGCTCTCTGTAGGTGGCTCGATTTACACTGAGCTCTTCACACAATTGTGTATTGCCTGTGAGGTTGCAGACATAGCTAAAGTATGCCTTGTGGTTGTCCTTGGCCTGGGAGGCAAAATTTACCTCAAATTTGGCTTTGGTAGACTTTAATTTTCCCCCTGAGTTGTTTGTTTAGTTTGAGAGTGTTTTTTATCCTGCTGGGTGTTGCACCTGTTAATTTTTCCATGGTTGTCTTCCTTCTGTTATACAAACCATTGATTTTCTGATTCCCCAGGGTTTTTTTTTTGAGTTAGTTCTGTTCTTTTAAATGGTGGGTATAGCTGCCTCTATGCAGCTATTAATATGCTTGTATAGGGTTTCTGTGAACAGTTGGGCATAGGCAGCAGTTTGCTCAGGGTTCATGGGTACCTGCAATGTTCCAGAATATTCTAGGGTTAGCTGGGGATTCAGGTTTTAATTTTACTTCAAATGCGACCATTTCATAATCTGACCTTACCAGGGAAGATATTACATTAGGCAGTGTGCAGCACTTTCCCATATTAGTGAGGACCAGATCAAATATGGTTTCACCCCTGTTTGGTATATTGTCAATCTGGTCCAAGGATTTTGTGTTTATAAAATCCAGGAATCTGTGTGCCTGTATGTTTGGTGTTGTATAGGATTCAGTTAATAGTGGGGTAATTAAAGTCACCCATGAATATGGTATTGGGTTGGATGGTAAGTGTTTTCAATAAGTTTAAATACATGGTATGTGTTTTCTGGGTCATAGAGGGGGACTTATAGCTTGCAAGGAAGTGGTATTGGATTTTGCCTATAGTGATTTGAACATGGAGTAGCTCAAGTGCATTGTCTTGTTTGACCAGCCTTGAGATATATTTATTTTTGATGTAAATTGGACACTTCCACCTTTTTTCCCTCTCTGTGTAGTAGCTGGGCTAAATGTGTGGAAGGCATTATAACCTTGCACTGTTGGTGTGCTTTCTGTGGCTTTGAACCATGTCTCAGTGACTGCATAGATGGCATCATTCTCTTAGGTGATGAGAGCTTCTATGGAGCATCTGTTTTTTGTTTAGACTTCTAGCATTGAGCAGTAATACTTTTAGATTGTCTTGGTTTTGATTTGTTATGTTGGAAGTACTTTTGGTTTGCATTGCTTATATAAGGCACTATGCGGGAAGACAATGTTTTAGCTAATAATTGAAAAGTGTAGAGGGGAGAGGTGCAGACCACCCCTGGCAAAGCAACGTGGTCTGTTGACCATTTCTTTCTATGCTTTCAAATATTATACCCCCTTAGAATGACACCAGAATCTAAGCCAATTATTAAAGTCAGTTATCTTTTGTTCATATTGTGGCATCATCCTTGGAGAAGGTAAGGGAGCTCAATGCTAGGCTCATACCAGCCTGGGACACATATTTTGAGAGTTCCATGATGTCTCTCTTCATAGAGTTCCATGATGTCTCTCTTCATAGAGTTCCATGAATTCTCTCTTCATAGAGTTCCATGATGTCTCTCTTCATAGAGTTCCATGATGTCTCTCTTCAGAGAGTTCCATGATGTCTCTCTTCAGAGAGTCTAAGGAGGTATGTCTCAGGTCATTTACACCCACATGGACTATGGCTGAGTCATACTGGTACCAATCACCTGAGTGCATGCATAATGTGGTGGATCCTAGCCCTGATAGGCAACTGACTCTGACTTTCTCCTTACTCAGCCTGGTGAGAGGGCCATCAGTGAGTCTCATGATGCAGTCTCCAATGATGAAAATGTTGAATTGTGTGGTTGCTTGCCTTATGGGCTTAGAAGTAAAGGCTCCATGAGATGTGGCTGAATGTGTTGATATGGGTGTTGTTTAGAAAGAGTGCTGCTGAGGGTATTAATGTGTACTTCATCTAGGAGGTCTTTGGGGTTTAGGAAGGTTACATTTAAGTGCCTCAGCATATGTGGGTCTATACATCTGCTTTGAATTGTGCGTGATAGGAGCAGTTTGTGTACTACTGTCAACCTTATTGACATTATGAGTACTTTTATGTGAGAGCTCTGCCCCAGTGACATTGTGTAAATACATCTCTCACATACCATAATAGTTTGAGAATTATCTAGTTTTCAGTAAACATGAGGCAATTTCTACATTGCACCAGGATGCCCATATCCACCATGCAGGAAACAGATAGTGGGAAAGTTCATATCCATGGCAACAGACTCTTTTTATTGATTAGATAGTTGGAGTGAGAGTATGAAGCAATGTCAGGAGTATCTGTTTTGCAACTCTATGGAAAGTGCTCATAACTGCAAACTAGTTATCCTGTGTGCAACTATGTATCAGTGAAACTTCACTCATGCTTCTACCAGAAAAATGTCACTCAACATGTCTGTGTCTGTACAGGGCACTGCCAAACACTTGAGGGAAAACTAATAAGTAGACCCTGAAAATTTAAGGATGAAGTATTTAAGCATATGAAGGTGAATAAGTAAAACTAAAGTAAAAACTTTGGGATTGACACTTGTGAAGAAAGAACAGAAATAATACTGGGTAACTAAAACTAACACACCAAAGCAAAAATGATTCTCTTTGTAATATTATTTCTGACATTCTGCAGTACATTCTTCTTGTTCATTAGTAGCAAATAAATTATATATTATATAATATCTAAATTAATCTGCCTGATGCAAAACGGTTCCTTATATTTCCCAGTTTAAAATATTTAAATAGCTTACTATAAATCCAATTCAGTGGGTGGCCACGGTGGTGCAGCAGTTAGCATTGTCACCTCACAGCAAGAGGTTCTCCAGTTTGATCCTTGGCTGGGGAGCCTTCTGTGCGGAGTTTGCATGTCCTCCCTGTGGTTGCATGACTTTCCTCCGGGTGCTCCGGTTTCCTCCCACATCCCAAAGACATGCTGTAGGTGGAATGGACACTCTAAATTGGCCCTAGATGTGAGTGTGTACATGTGTGTGCATTCTGTGGAAGGTTGGGCGCCGGGCTGGCAACTCAACACTGTAAAACTCCACTGCCAATCATGAGCGGACAGGTGATCCGCTGTGGCAACCCCTAACCGGGAAAAGCCGAAAGAAGAAGAAGAAGACTATAAATCCTATTCAGTATAGCCTAAACCAAAACTTAAAACAAGGCAGTAGGCATATCGGCTGAAGTAATGGCTGATAATTCAAATAACGGAAGTAGCCCAGATCAGTGTAATAATAAAAAGAGAACAAATATTAAATAAAGGCTAATCAGTGTGCAATAATCCATAATTGTACAACGGTGCTTAATACAAGTGCAGAAGAAATTAGCATACAATTTAGCTAATCCTGCTACTTTGCTTATTTTCTTACCTTCTATATAGACAGAAGTCTGAGATTAATGCATTATTTTAGAAGAAGGAAAAAGAAAATCGTACCTACAATATGAGCCTAAGTTCAAAATTCAGAGTTCATAATAAAGCCATCCAGTTATTTGTTTGCCTAACTTAATATCAGACTAGTACATCTTATTAATAACCTTCTTCTATATTCAGCCATCTATGAAACTACACTGAAAGGACTACTGTTTGAGAAAGGTAAGAAGAGCCTGTTGCCAAGATTCTGTTTCATGAGGTAGAATTGTCCAAAGTCAGCTTCTCACTTTGAATTAAAATAGTTTCATTCCTTTATTTTTAATGGAAAGCTTGGCTGGGAAACATAATAAGGCTTTACTTGTTTTGTTCAGAGATTTCTTGTATATCCGTAAAAGAAATTCTGGATATAATAACATATGTTTGCAAGTCTTGGAAAATGTAGATTTTCTTGACCTTCAGACTTAAAAAACTGGAGTCTACTATTATGACAGCCCTGAATGCCTGCATAGTTCTGAGTAACATCTCTTGATCCCATATCAAAGACAGACACAGATAGCACCCAATCAAACATCAGTATCATCACATATTCATACCCATTTGTTGTGGAAAAAGAGATAATATTAGAGTACAAGTGGATGCTGCAGGAATGCAAGGAGATAAACAGAGTACTTGTTGAACAATGTCATTTTGCTAACATCAGCATTTTCAACTTTTTGAAAAATAAATGTGTAGAACAAGTTGTTAATCCTGATGTGTTTTTCTTTTCTTTTTTTACACAGTACTTGTGCCATTTTATTAGTTTTCTGAGTTTTGTTAACACTTTTTGCAGCCATGTCATTTCAGCACTTGAATTCCACTGGGGGATACAAATGGTTCCCCATTGCCATCAGAGCATCCTAACATTATTGCACCAAACTACCCCAATATTTTATATTTGATAGAAAAGGGGACTAATACATCAGCAGAAATGGAAAGCAGGAATGCTAACAGTCAAATTAACTCCATCAGGTTCTCTATAGTGATTAGGAGAGGGGACATATCAACTGAAACAAATGCAAATGGCAGATATAAGCAGCCTAGTGTGGAAGACTGCAACATCTGACTTAAAATCTGTTCTTCCTTCAGTAAAGGAATGATGACCAAAACAAAGTGATTTACCCAATATGATTATGCAATTTTAGGTTAAACTTATAACTAAAACTATATATATATATATATATATATATATATATATATATATAGATAGATAGATATAGATGCAGATATAGTGGAACTTGCCTCACATGTTTTGGAGAATGTATAACACAAGACATTGTTCCTAAATGGTTTACATGGCTTACATTTGTGGCTCTAACTACTTTAGCAATTATGAGCTTATGCACAAGAATTTGATGACCATGCATTTTACTTAAATGCAATCTATGCCTGGCATAGGTTCATAGGTTCATAGATTAGTACTAGGCTAACTGCCCTTTTGAGCCATTTTAAGCCTAGCCAATTATCCAAGGATTTAAATTTTGCTTGTGACATAAATAAGACATGTTGATGAGACAGATGTGTCTCAGAGGATCCTTGTGCTCTGAAACAGGCTCTCCATCCATGTGAAGAAGAGTCCAGCCCTAACCCTATTTAAGCATATCCTTGATCAATGGATGGGAAATCAGAAATCCACCCCAGGTCTGGCCCCCACGTCTCTGATAGACAGAGGCAGAGTGTAATTCACAAAGTAACATATACCCCCACATAACCTTTAGAAACTTCCTAACTTACATATCCCCTCTTAGTAAACACCCATGATTCATGGGGACACAACTGGGTTGCAATGCATGGCTAGGCTTATAAAGGCCCTGGTGGCTAATATATAGTTGTGGACCTATGACCCATTTTAAAATGTCTGGTACTGAAATGTTTCACTATATGCTCTCTTTATCTTATTGCATTCCTCCAGTGTCTGCTTGTACTCAAAAATTGTCTCTTGTTCCTCATTAAATGGCTGTAAATATCCAAGGATGCTGAGGTTTGATCGGTTGCTGTCTACATCTTTCATATGTTTTGATTGTGTGATGTAAGGCCGATTAAAGAATTTATTAGTAAAGTAAGGGAATTACATTGAATTATTGTGAAATATTTATTTCCACCTGCTGGCATGCTTTCACTAATATTTTTAATAACACTAATAAGTTGTGTGATGACATAATTGCTAGAAAAGAAAAGAAGAGAAAAACAAGTTGCTACATGACACCAATGTTTATAAGAACAAAAGGTCGTATACAAAATATTTAATAAGAAACCCAAAAAAAGTTTGGAGAAAAGAAACAATAAGAGAGATGAAGTGGCTGGGTGTGACAATACTAAAGGAGATTTTTTTTTTTTAATTTCCCCTTTATGAAGATTGGAGAAGGTTACAGAAAGACAGATATGCATGGCAGGCAATTTAATCTCAGCATCTGTGATTTTCACACCTATTTGCATAGGAATAAGAGAGAATGTTTGTGTGCATGCAGACAATGGTGAATGCAAGGAGACAAACAGAGTACTTAGTGAACATAGATATTTTGCTAATTCAAATATATAATGTTTTGAAAAGTATGTAGAAGCTGTTGTCTTTCTTGCATGGTCATTTGTATTTCGTACATGTGCCAATTTTATTAGGGTTTTTTTTTCAATTTTGTTGGCAGTTTTGTGTGCCCATGTTAGCTCAGGACTTTTCTATGGGGGAAGGGGGTACACTTGGCTCTCAATTATCTTCAGGCCTTGCAGCTTTATTGCACCAACTTACCCAGTCTATTAATACTTGATGGAAATGGAGCTGCTATTTCTTCTCTAGAACTGGAAAGTAGGAACTCTAATGGTCCTATTAGTTCTAAAAGGGATTCCATTGTGATTAGAAGAGGGGTTATTTCAAATGAAATTAATTCAAAAGGCAGAGGAAAACAGCCCGATATTAAAGATTGCAATATCTGTCTCGAGATAATTTGATCCTTTGGTAAGG
The DNA here is from genome assembly GCF_019279795.1 of Protopterus annectens. Taxonomy (NCBI): domain Eukaryota; kingdom Metazoa; phylum Chordata; order Ceratodontiformes; family Protopteridae; genus Protopterus; species Protopterus annectens. The sequence goes on along the minus strand of NC_056730.1, from coordinate 248,989,556 downwards.
GCCCTCTGACCCATACAAAACAAGGCGGTTACTCAATATGATTAAGTGATTTGAGTTTAAATGGAACACAAGAAGAAAACCCTTAAATCCTTGGAACAAGACCAAACATAATTTATAGAATGCATAGCATGGGAGATTGTTCCAAAGGAGTTACATTTCTGGGACTAATGGCATAGAAGGATTGTGAATGATATATTATTCTCCACCTACTGCCATGAGTTCACTGCTATTTTTAATAGGACTGATAAAAATGTTACATGATCCCATTGAATATAAGAACACACGATAAATCTTTTAATAGCAAACCCCAAACTGGTTAAATAAAATGGAAATATTAAGGGAGATGAAAGAGTGCTTCAATTCTACAAGTTATTTGTTTTTTATTTCTCCTTTACAAATTTCAGAGATTACTGCCAAAAGGCAGCCACAGATAGAAAACAATCAAACGTTAGCAACCTCTTATGTACATACCCATATGAGGTAGAACAAGAGAGGACTTTAAGTATCCATGTAAGCCACAGGAACATGAAGAGCTAAATGGAGTACTTAGTAAAACGGAGTGATTTTGCTAATATTTTAACGTTTTTAATTTCTTGATAGATAAATGTGTGGAAGCAGTGATGCTGTCAGAGTGGCAATGTTTTTCTTCAGTATATGTGCCATTTTTATTAGCTTTCTTTATTATACATGTCTCATTGAGGTGTGGATACTTGGAATCAGGTACAAAAGCTGAGATTAATATTTTACATCATCTGTTGACTTCTTTATAACTCGGGTTCCAAAAGACACGGATCCTAGTTTTTTCTCAATTGAAATGTTCTATTTACTTTTCTTCTTGCACAATACTTCTGCTGAACAACATATATGAAAAATTCATTGACTGCCATTAGAAGTATTTTCTCATAGTCATACCTCTCAACTATTTATATTTTCACAGAATATCCAGATTTATGTCTCATATTTCTTCTCTGCTCCTCATATTTATTCTGTTGTTTTTAATCATACTTTTATTAAATTATTACTTTAGGCAGACACACCTAACTTAATAGAAAAGAAGCCATATTACCATTGTTCATGCAATACACATTACATATATGTTTTCTTTCTTAATTGTTCAATTCATGCCTTCCCTTAAACCTCACACCTCCTCCTGAACATTGTTCTGCATTTATGGCTCCCATAACTTCTGTTTATTTCTATTTAATTTGCTCCTTCTGGTGTACTGACATTTGATTCTCAGACTTTATATCTTTTAGGAGATGCATGCTAACACAGAAAATGTTATTACGGCATTTTGTTAAGTTTAATAAAATCTGTCCCTGATTTGGGCCATTTGCATACCCCCATTATTTTGGACTTTGTCCAGATTTTTTGCTATAAGAGGTTGAGAGGTAGGCTTGTAGTAAAAAAAAATATGTTAAAAATAAATAATTAGACTCAAGGACCTTGAAGGAAAGTTTGAACATGACCAGAACATGCAACAGTCACCAGGCCCAGGTCAGATTTCCAGTTATAGAACAAATCACCACTGCATAAAAAATTTAATGGTTTATCATGAATTCGGGGCTACACGATAGGCTAGGTTTATCTCCTATCTTCACGTATAGGAGGGGTAATAACCTTAAAGATATTTTACAGAGAAATACGAAATGTGATCACTCGACGAGAATAAAGGGCACATCTACTTGTGGGTGTTGCAAATGGTGCAGATACCTGCGAGTAGGTAACTCTTTCATCATTGGGGAGAGGAAATATTTCATCAATCACAAAATTAATTGTAAAACGAAGGCCATAGTATACGTAGCTTTTTGCCAATGCTGCGCAGCTTTCTATGTTGGTAAAACGGATAGACGCTTCTGTGACCGTATATACCAACACATCTACGCTATCAACAATAAGAAAAGCGACAACGCATTGTCAAAACATATTCTTAACAACAGCGGCCACAGCTTCCTGTTTATGGGCATTGACCATATCAGCATGGACATCAGAGGTGGCCCACAATCTCTCATTGTTGAGACTCGTGAGCTCGAATGGCAACTCCAACTGGACGCCTTTTCATTTCCTGGGCTAAATGAAAACTGTAATATTGCTGCTATTCTTAAATATAAGAGCTACCTTAGATAATATTTTTTACTCTTAGTGGCGTACCAACCTATCCCATTGGTCAACTCCAAGGACAGTGAATAATGTTGCATATATTGCTTTGCTAGGGTTAAGCCCATTGAATGTTCTATTCCATCTATAGTTTAAAGTAATAGCAACTTTAACATATTGATTTCCTTTGATATGTAGCTTTTTTCATATTGCTTGCTCCTGTTAGGTGACCCGATGCAGTAGTACATTTAGTTGCTCTTGTTTATTGATATTTATTATATACAACTTTTTAGCTTCACATTTCATTTAGAATGTTTTATTCTTTTATATAAGTTTTACAGGGCATACTATGTATTTGTTTTCACCCGCTCTCCTTGTTATTGTTGCCCTTTTAAGTTTCATCGTTGCCCCTTTAAGCAACATTGTGGCGCTTGTGGTGATGTCGTCAACAAGCGCCAGTTACTTTGTTTTAAATGCATTTGGTTTTAATCCTTTCAACTGCTGATGAAGCTTCTGGCTTTCTGGAAGCGAAAACGCTGTTTTGGTCTTGAAATAAATTGCGTTTCTTTTCTTTTACATCGTTCTGGCTGCAGTGGTGTTCCATTTTTGTTTTCAGTAAAAAAAAATATGTTAAAAATAAATAATTAGACTCAAGGACCTTGAAGGAAAGTTTGAACATGACCAGAACATGCAACAGTCACCAGGCCCAGGTCAGATTTCCAGTTATAGAACAAATCACCACTGCATAAAAAATTTAATGGGGATATAAATATGAGGCTCAAACAAAACAAGGCAGCTTTCAATATGGCTTCCCTTGAAACATATTTGGTAGTTCAGTAATAAATAAATGTACCTACTTTACAATTCTAGATTTGAGTGTTTAGTCCTGGAGTTTGCATTGCGTCCATGTATCGTAATCACTTTTCTTACTGTTCTTGTGATTTTATATTTAACTTGGTCTATGTATGCATATCTATGCATATTTTATATGTGTGTGTGTGTGTGTGTGTGTGTGTGTGTGTGTGTGTGTGTGTGTGTGTGCGTGTGTATGTGTGTGTGTGGTGAGTGTATATAAGTACACAAAGATATGCATGTACACACACACACACACACATATATATATATATATATATATATATATATATATATATATATATATATATATATATATATATATGCATACATACACACACATACACAAGCACACACACTCACACACACATAGATATGCTTACATATATCTTGGTCTGCAAATCAATTAATTATTTTCAATTACAAGGCTAATGAACAACAAATGAATGTTAATGTTTATGTCTGTATTCTGCATCAGTCTAATCAATTATCTAGAAGAGAAAGGCAAGGAGAGCGGGATTAGTAAATGGATGGCTACACATATAAAAGTGGTGGGAAGGAGAGAAACGCACAGACAACATGTATTCCAGCAATGCATTCTCTCACTTAGCAGATGATGTTCATTAACAAAAGGTAGTATTTGTATTTTCAAAGTGCAATACAGTATAATATTTGTTCTTGTGCATTATATAGCGTTCTTTACCATGTTCATCTAGTAGGTTTTTTTTGTCTGTAACTAACAATATTCCAGATAGTTTAATGTGGATGGCAATGCTTTGTGCTTCTGCACTTGAACCATATGTATTACACAGAGTTATTTATCAATGTGACCCATAAAGGAGAATTAAGTGAGCAGCCAAACATTACTTGTGTAGGAAAACCACACAAATGCAAGTTTATCTAAAATATTAAGGAGTAAGCTATTTTTAAACTGTCTTGACATTATACTTGAGAGGTCTAATCAGATTAGGAACTGCAATATCCATCACCTGTCTAACTTCTGTGTTAGGAAAATGAATATTGCACTTTCCCTGTTAATTTGATGGCTCAGTTTTTACTCTACCTGAGAGACAGGAGTGAGATCGAAGTCTGATTGCAAATGAGAACTGTTATACATTATTAATGGACTTGAGATAATCGTGTAATTTTATGACTTGGAGATCAGTTGAAATTGGTTCCATGGTCAGTTTGAGAAATTATGAGAATGTGCTTTGCACTGACGCTGCTGATAGCCTAGCATTAGTCATGGGCCTCCCGCTGCCACAGCCTGTGACAGCACTAATGACAGTCATTTTGTAGTGTGACCATGCAGTTGAATACGTTTATAGTAGCATAAAATGTCAGAAATTGGAATACAGCATTCTGTCATAGTTCATGGTATTAGAAACATTCTACCTTTATGTAATTATAGATCACTAAACTAGCATAATTTTAATGACCCATACAAGGAAGGATAGCAATAAGAGAAAACAGAATGAGACAAGGATAGAACAATTTACAACTACTAAGACTTGTGGAAAAACATAATTGAATGTCTTTATTTTAATTTCTTATTTTATTATCTGATACATCCTTTTCTTTAAATCAGAGATTGACTTACAGCTTCCATTTGACTATTTTACCTTTGTTATATGACAGAAGAGAGTGTTATGAACAAAGTATATTTAAATGATTGTTCAGCCATGACAAACTTCAGTCTGAAAGCAAGTTCTTCACTTCAATTAAAAGACAAACAAAATGCCATACTGAAATAAGGGGTCATAAGTCACAGTGATATAAATATATATATATATATATATATATATATATATATATATATATATATATAAAATTGTTAGCAATATTTATTAAGCACAATACCTTGAACAACATTTATAATGTAATACTCTACTAGAGAATAGCTTTCCTTAGCTCTGATTACATCTATCATCATATACTACTTTCTAGATTAAAAAGAACACTTGCAGTGGTTTTCTTCTTTTTCAGATAAACTAAGCGGAGTTCTGTCATCAGGCCATTGAGAGTCTGCACTGTGAAATTGACAATAATGAACACAATCATGGATTCTGTGAAGACAATGAAGAGTGCATTGATTTAGTTGCAGACTGCGCTTGCATTTCTGTTATATAGCAAACATTATGTCGCTGATTTCAGTTGTGAATTATTTACTAATTTTTCTCAACCACGTTCACTGCTTTTTTTTCAGATCTGTACACATTTTCTTTCTCCTTTTCAGTTAGTAACATATTGGGTTTGCTGCTTTTTCTTTTCTTATTTGAAATTGCATTTTATGCATATTTTTATATGTTTTTCCTTTGCCATTTATGTTTTTTGAAATAAAGTTACTGCCAGCTTTCTCTACTGGTAAGATGCAATGAAGCAGCAAAGAGGGAGAGAAGGAGGGAGAAATTACAATACCCAGATAATAAGATGATACTCAAAATAAATGGGTAGCATATTTGTTTAATAACATAATATAGCAAATTATGACATGCTCAAGAAATACAGATAAAATGCCTATTTAGTGGAGAAAATGTTATTACAGCTTTGTTTTTTATCACTCCTGCCACCACACATACACACAAACTCACAGATATACACATACACACACACACACACAAAGACACACATCTATTTTTGTCATTAATTTTTAACTATATTTTGTACATTTCTCATGATTCAGTTTGATTTCAGAAGTGCATTTTTTTTCATTGGATAGTAAATATACAACATGGTCTTATGAGGACATTAAACCAACATGAAGAATGCATGTAGTCTCAGTGCGTTTATATCACGTTATCAAAAGATGAAAATAGCGAATGCTATTTCATCGGCCCCAAAACATCTAAACATGAAAATATTGAACATTCAGAACTGCTCCAAAACACATATACACAACACAAGCACATCAAACAAACAGCAACCGCACACATACACTTAAATTCCTACATCTAATGCTGATTTCAGTACAACTTATTAAGAAGGGGGGTAGCGTTAGCGTTTTAAATTTTCTTGTTTTTCGCGCTTTACTGCACGATGACGTCAGCAGGGCAGCCTGGAGCTCACCGCATGCACATGTATTTTCGGCCAGCGCTTTTCAAGCAGGAAGCGTTATTCAAACATTATGCTGAAGTGGGAGGATGTACGAGGGAAGCGTTATTCAAAGCGGGAGGATTTGATGTTCGTGTTGGTCTTGCAACCGAGGGGTGTTGGACTCAAGGGTCTTGCAACTGAGGGTTGGTGAGTAATAAAGAGTGTGTGTGTGTGTGTGTGTGTGTGTGTGTGTGTGTGTGTGTGTGTGTGCGTGTGTGTGTGTGGTGTGCCCATGTCTGTTTCCCATCATGACGGGTAATGTACAAACAAGAGATGCACATTATTAATTGCCCAGGAGTATTAGGGAATAAGGAATGTGTACAGGACCGAGCAGAATTTTATTTTGATTTATTTTGATTGTGTTGCGAAATTAGGGAAGTTCAAGTGCAAGTGGGTTACATGTACTAGAAAGTCTGAGAACTGCTAGGAATCATGATTTTCTGGCAAAATGTACAGTGCTTTAAAATGTACTAAAACTTTGTGACTTATTTAATACAATTAAAGAAGTACACACATACATATGCAGATTTTGTAGACACATACTAGTGTGTGCGTGTATATATACATATATGTGTGTGTGTATGTATTTTATATATATATATATATATATATATATATATATATATATATATATATATACACACACACACATGCATAGAAGTGTGGGTGTATGTGATGTGTGTGTATGTTTGGATCCACTTTACAAACAAACCTCTGGTCAGTACTTTTAAGTTCTTGAGAAGCAGCTATCATTTTCAGAGAGCAAGAGGCCAATAACCTGACTTTATATCTGTCAGGAAATAAACATAAGCCAGTTGTCTTACTTTTTATCTGTAAACTGAAATTGTCAAGTTATTCACAAAAAAGGTTATTGTTGCTGTCTGCATTAACTGTTAATTTTGAACAGTAAGTAGTAGAATGTACATTTTTGCATTTAAGGACAATGAATTAAAATACTGCATTTTTATGTCTATATATGCAAATTTTATATATGTAATACAGTGTGTGTGTGTGTAAATGCCCCAGGTGGGATGTACTGGTGATGTGGTAGGGGATACTTCAGGCTTGAACTCTGTACCTTGTATGCAGGTGTTAAAGACCTGAATTCCCTACCCACCACCATTTGTAAAATAAATTGCAGATTTTTGCCTCATATTTGATCTGATCAATATCTGTATCGTATCTGTGTTTTTTAAATATTGCAATGCTTGAAATTTGATGGTGCAGTGGTAGCAGCGTAGCATTGATGCCTCACAGCTGTAGGTTCTTGGGTTTGGTTCTTGGCTGGGGTGCCTTCTTTGTGGGGGGGGTCTGTATCTTCTCCCTGTGTTTGTGTGGGTTTGCTTTTGTTGGCTGGGGTGCCTTCTTTGTGGGGGGGGGTCTGTATCTTCTCCCTGTGTTTGTATGGGTTTGCTTTTGTTGGCTGGGGTGCCTTTTTTGTGGGGGGGAGGTCTGTATCTTCTCCCTGTGTTTGTGTGGGTTTGCTTTTGTGTCCTCCCATGTTACAAAGACATGTCTGCATTATTTTTTCCTGGGCCTCTGCTGAGAATTGTGTTTTTTTTTTTTTGTTCCAAGTCAGACTGTCCTGATTAACAAATTGACAGGCATTTAAATTTCAGACTTCAGGTTTCTGAATGTGTACTTCCTTACATATTTGATGGTGCAGTGGCAGTATTGTTGCCTCACAGCTGTAGGTTTTCTGGTTTGATTCTTGGCTGGGGTGCCTTCTGTGTGGAGTCTGCATCTTATCCCTGTGTTTGTGACATAGTAAAACAACTTTTTATTCTAGCAATAAATATATACTAACACAACCTTTTTTATAGCATTTTTTTAAGTTTATGACTATTTGAAATTTGTCCTTATTTTTGGGACTGTAATACCCTGTTATTGGCTTTGTCCAGGTTTTTTGTGCTAAGGTTAACAGCTATGGCAAGAACTGAATTCACTGAATATGTTTGAGGGCTGTATTCCCTCATTACTGGGTTTGTCCAGGTGTTTTATGCTAAGTGGTTGACAGCTATGGTGAGAACTGAATTCATTAAATGATGGCCATTTAAGTTTCAGTCTTCCTCTCTTTCACAAAGCAGGTGATTTGGCATAGTGGTATGTTTTTCTGACTATTTTGCACAGTGACCTTGGCAGTAAAATGTATGATGGTAACACAGCATTTTATTCTAGCAGCTTTCCAAGATTATACAAGCAATGTTTAATGTGTTCCTGTTTTTTGCCCTTTTGACCCACCCCAATAAATTTGGCTTTTTCCAGACGACTTGTGCTGCGAAGTTGAGATGTAGTTGAGTATTGCGTAGATTTTACAAGGAACTGAGAGCTGCAGGGGAAGAGAAGTTTAGTGCTGATTATGCTAAGTCGGATCATACTGCTAGTAGCACAAAATGTTGTGTACTTGCTTTTAATGCAAAAGGTTGTTGGTTCTACTCCCATAAGGGGTGAATGCTGCTGTACTGAAAGTTAAGACACTAACTATGAGCCTATCAGTTTGCCATCCATTTCCTATTGCAATATTACTAGCTTATTATTAATGTAATTTAGGCAATTTATTCCTCAGGGGCATCAGACACTATTTTTCGGTGAAGTCATGAAATATAAAGGTGATTGCTAGCAGCAACCTCTTCATTAGTTAGATTTATTTAACGTGGAATTATTTAGATGACTTTTTTACTACTTCAGAGATTGTGCATATTATTTACTGATAATGGTGGACTGTAGAAGTTTGACTAGACTTTTATGATGGAAATGTTCTGAATTGGGCAGTTTTGTTTCATTGTTTACTGGAAAAATGTTCAAAGCAATAGGAAGGTGTATCAAAGAGCACATGTATGCTTCATATGCAAGGGGCCTATGATTTAAAAGCAGCCCAGAATTAATTTTTATCTGCCATGGGTAAAATGTATTTTCTTTGAATGTGGGTTTTAATGTTGTTTCAATGAATGTGAGTTTCAAGGGCAGAGAAGTTTTAATGCCAAGTTTGTTTAGCAGATGTCTTAGTGTTTGTGCTGTAAAATGCAAAATAAAACTTTCAAATGAAGTTCAAATCATCATAGAAGTAAATCAGTATGCACATTAGTGTTTATGGTAAATGGAGTGAAATAGCAAAGTAATGGATCATTGGAATGGCTGCAGGGGAGGCTCCATTCGACCATGGTTTTGTGAGGGGGAAGGGCGGCAAACTTAGACAGCCCCAGCTGAACTATACCTCCCAACTGTCCAGATTTTCAAAGAATGAATAGATTTTTTGCTTCTTATTTTTGGTTTGTTCCTCAATTTGTGGTTTTCTGGCAAATGATTTAGGAATTAAGTCACTAAATAATGACACACTAGTTTCAGACTTTATAACCTTCAGAAAAATGCATACTAAAATAAGACCTGTTCTATCAACTGTCCCAGTTTATACAAGAGCATATTTTATTACTGTTTATATGTTCTCTCAATATATTTGGCCTTGTCCAGATTTATTGCATTAACAGGTTGAGAGGTACATGCAAATTGCTTTATAGAATTAGGCATAGCCAAACCTCAACTGTCCCTGATTTTGTCTCAAAATGTTGCTCTCCCCCTAATGATCCCTCCACAAAATAGCAATTTTGGAAGAAAACATAGAGGGTTTACTTTACTTTTATAAATAACTCTAATGATCAGAGTTATACATTACTTTTATTTCAGAAATGCATGTAGATTCTCTAATTTTGTCAGCTGCTCTAAGTTAACTGTGCTCATATTAAAATGGTGTCCCTCCTTTGACAGGTTCCCAGCTGTATTGTCTGGCAATTTTATATTTTTGCATCACATTTTTGGTCCATTTTTCATAAAATTGCAGTTTTCTGGCAAATTAGTGGCAAATTGTTAAAGACTGAAGTTAGAAAATAATGCAGACATTTCAGTTTCAGATTTCATACCTTTCAGAAAATTCGTACTTATACAAGACCTACTACTATTCTATTATCTTTCTAAGTTTATAAGAGCAATATTTAAAAAAAAATGTCCTTATTTTTGGGCCTTTGCCTCAGTTTTATTTATGAGTTTGTTTCTGTAAGAGGTTGAGAGGTGTTTTGTGTGTGTGTGTGTGTGTGTGTGTGTGTGTGTGTGTGTGTGTGGTAGGTAGCATACCTCTTAACTGTCCAAATTTTGCAGAATGTCCAGATTTTTGCCCCATATTTTTTGTCTGTTCCTCATAAATTTTGTGATTTTCTAGAAAATCATTGAAGGCTGAAGTTGCTAAATAATGACAGCCATTTGCGCTTTAGACTTCATGTCCTTTAGAAAAATTCATACTAGCACAAATCCTGTTATTCTAGCAACTTTCTAAGTTCACGAGAACATTATTTAATATCTGTCCCTGTTTATTTTAGGCTTTGTCCATATTTCTTGCACTAAGAGGTAGGTAGGGGTGTGTGTGTGAATGAAACATCCTAGTTAATGGTAGCAGGTGGTTAGTAATTTACTCAAGCTCAAAACCTGTACCTTAGTTACAGAAAACAAAAGCATAAAGTCTCTACCCCAACTACCATGCTGCATTTTTCAAAGAACTGACATTTCAGGTTAATTTTCAATTCAAGGAACCGAGTTTGAGTGAATTTATATTATATTACTGAAGAGGCATTACAGCGAATGCCTCTTCATCGACACTAAAAGAGCAAACTGTGAATTACGAGAATGGCCGTAGCTTGGCTGGGGAGGGGGGTAGCAGTTTGAGAGCTGTCAGTACAAATTTGAAAATCCTAGCTACACCCCTGCACTAAACTAAACATGCACTACTATCTACCCACTTACCTTAACTCAAACCCTAACCCTAAGGTCCGTGACTATCGCACACACACCTAACCCATGCCCTAACTCTAACTCACTTAAACCGCCCCTAACCCTAAAGTCTGTCACTATCGCACACACTCACACACGCCTAACCCGCGCCCTAACCCTAACTCACTTAACCCACCCCTAACCCTAAAGTACAAACAATTGCACACTTACCTGAACCCAACCCGTAACTTTCCACCACAGCGCTAAGAATAGCGAAGCCACAGAAACGGCCAACCGAATTCTATCCTGAGGAAAGAATTTGCTGTTCTGCAGCTTCGCTATTCTTAGCATTCGCCGAATAGTGTTCGATATCAGAACATTCAAAGTTTTAATACTTCGATGTTCTGATATAGACCCATCTCAGCTGTACAAAACTGTTCAATCGTAAAGCACCTAGCAAACTTCCTTTGCACTGTGGCTCTTGAGTGTTCCACTTTGTTCTTTATGTAGTGTTATAGGGATGCACATTTTTTCTGCCTTCATATAATTCAATATAAGATAATAGTGTTTCATGGTTATTGTTTGGTTAAGAGAAGAAATGTTCACTCTTACTTATTTCAGTGATAGTAACAGTGAAAATGGTCTTGAAAAACAAAAAAGTGCATTTTGAGGGGTTAGAGCCCACTCTATACATACCATGAAAGGAAAATTGTAACGTTCTCCATTTCAGTAATTTTGGAGTACAGGTTCAGTATCTGACCCCTGCATATGCATAGTGATAAATATATATATGCTTTCTTTTGAATGGGGTAAGCATAGTTAACTCCCAGTTACACCAAGCAATAAGTCAAGAAGTTAAAATTCTTTAAGTTAAGAGATGATAAAATGAGATTCAATGAATCTGACTTCAACAGAATGATCAACTACTATGCTCAGCAGACCATTAACAGGCACAATCAGACATCAGCCTGTTTGCTATCTGTAGCTATACTTGAGCTATGTTTCTTTTACTCTGTTGTGGCATAATACAACTGATGCAAGTTAAAATGATCCGAGTGATTTCACCATCATGATACCATGGAAATATTGGGGAGCAGACAATCAGATATAATAGTATCGCAGTTATTCCATAAGTCAGTGTTTTGAATAAAACTGATTTTTTGGTACTGTGTAAAAGAGTGCTGTATTTTTAGATAGGACAAATAATTAGAAAAGCAGTGCATACTTGACACTTCCTGCACTTCAGGCATACAGGCCATACTAGCATATTATGAGTTGCACTTGCTTTTCTTCCCATCTTACTACAAGCATTTTGTCTGTAAGTGGTATCTTTTCTCTCTGCTCTTCTCCTCTTTCTAGTAGTTAACATATGCCTTGACCACTTCTGGTCACCCAATGCAAGACATTAGGTGGCAATTATTACTGTCATTGTAGGAGAGTTCTCTGTCCAGTGGCTTCTATTCCTAACTACTTATTATCTCAGATTTCCCATGGCAAACCTTGGAAGGCAGATGAGCTATCAGACATTTGGATAAAGAGATCTCACTAATTACTTCTTAAAAACCTTTCTTCCTCTTCTCATAGGTAACATGAAAAGCTTTTCTTTACCTTGGAAAGTGAATAAGACTCGTTCTTCCTTGCTGTCCATTGTCGGCGCAGTCTTGGATATGAAATAAGGGCTTTAGTTAGTAACTGTGTTACACTAGTCAAGTGTCTTCTATCTAAATAAAACTCTTTGGTGAGAGATAAAATGTTGTTTATAAAATACGATTAGTCTTCTCTCTCATGCTTTCAGTTTTGCGTTAGGTTCTTTTTCCTGCTTAGCCTTGGGTGGTAGATGGGGTCTACTTTAATTAAACGAAAGCGGAATCCATCAAATATGAATCTGTCGACACATAAACAGCTAAACGCAGAAACGTTGAACGCACTAAATAGCAAAATCGGAACTGTTGAATTGTCATAGTTGGTCCATCTGCGGTATAGCTCCGTAAAGTAAGTGTGCGATAGTTACAGACCTTAGGGTTAGGGTGCGGGTTAAGGTAAGTGCATAGATAGGTAATGTATGTAAAGTTTAGTGTAGGGTTTTGTTAAGTGTATGTGTGTGGAATATTTTCTTTGTGTGGGTATAGTTCTGCATGGTAAGTGTGCGGTAGTTACAGACCTTAGGGTTAAGGAGGGGTTAAGGGTAGTGCATAGATAGTTGTGTATGTCGGGTTTAGTGTAGGGTTACAAGTGGGGTTTTGGTGCTTTAATTTAGGGTTAGTAGTAGGGTTTTGGTTAGTGTATGTATGTGTTTTTTGTTGTGTTTGTGTAGGTAGTATGCTACGGGCGGTGGGGTTGGCCGACTATTGCGGTTTTGATGTTTAAATTTAGCGGTTTTGCGTGGTCAACGTTATCGTGTTTCACTGTTTATGTGTCGACGGATTCGTATTCGACGGATTCCGCTTTCGTTTAATTAAAGTAGACCCGGTAGATGTAGCATCTGTATTGTTTTTAAATGTCTTTAAATGACACACAAGGCTTTTCTCTCTACAAATTCAGCTGTAAAGTTCTGTTACATATCTATATTGCTCCACATTAAAATATTATAAAATCTTACGATAGCCAACAGTGAAATATAACACTGAATTATGTTTCCCTTCTCCATCCCTAGCAATCATGCCTAATTCATCTTTACTCCTCAGGTGTTGGCTAAGGCTCAGTTATTTCCCTATACCAGCCTCAACAATCTTACTCAGTACATTGCTTACTCCTACATTGTTAGCCATTGACTCTCTCTTTGCTTCCACTCCATTGCATGCTAATCACTCTTTTTATCACTAACCTCCTTCATTATCCTTTTCTTCTTGCCAGTACCATTGTTACATCAAAGCCATCCTTATGTTTCATTTTCTTTTGAATGCAAGCCTACTTGACATCCCTCCTCTTACATGACATCCCTCCTCCTACTTGAATTAACAGGATCTATGTATTTTCCTGTCTTCTATGGATCTACTTCTCCCTCCACATGTTCTTCTAGTGTTCTGTAGTGACCACTTGTACATAACGTATCCCACCTCCTCAATACACTTTACTCAGCCCTTCTCTAAAACTTCATCCTCTAGTCCCAGAAGCAGTTCCTCTTTATCAATGTCCCTCTTATCAAGATGTTTTCCCGTCATACACATCTGTTCCTCTACATTACTGTTCAGTTCCTGTCAATTTTCAAGATCCTTTCACTTTGGTATACTTGGAAACTATCTTTCCTGCTTTATCTATCCCTGTGTACACTGTTAGCCAATGATATTTAAAATTCTAGTCCCAGCCAGGTTAGCTATTCCACCTTCTCTGCAGTTCCTCTAACATCTCCAACCTATACAAATGCTCCCGTTATGCAACTGTGGTTATTCTGTTATCTGGGAATTTCAATGAGATAATATCCACTGAACAAACCTAGGGTGTATATCCAACAGCTAAATAAACAAATCCTAAATAATAAAAGAGTCAGCTTCAATGCCTGGGTTTCAACTCTGGGTCCTCACATTCTTGGTGTAGCAGAGAATTAGATTAAATCCTTCATGTTGTCACTCATTTTACTAAACAATAAGAGCAACAATTTTCACAACATTTCCAATACCTACATATGTTTTTACAATAAATCTAGTAAAGAAAAAAAAAATCAGAAATTCTAACATCCCCTAATTGCAATAATCGGCCATTCAAGTGAAAACACTTTATATTGGCCACTCCAGTGATGCAGAGGGATAAAGCACTGACTATAACCCATGTGGCCTGGGTTCGAGTTGTAGCTTGAGTGACTGACAGAGCAGTAGGGGAGGATGGGCATGCCTAACTGGGGTGGTGGTGAAACAGGCATCTTCTACAATGATCCCTGGTGGAGGCTGGGGGTATATGAGACATGATCCAAAGGGAAGCAGGGGGTGGACTTGGCTGAGTTGTCAAAGGTGAGGCAATACACTACAATGTCTTCATTGAATACTCGCCCTCAGATGCAATCACATCACTGCAAGAGAGGATGGAATAGGGCATCAAAAAAAAAAAAACTGTACAGATGTAGAGATGGCAGAGATCTGGTATGCCCTTAGGATCAATGATCAGCCCAAACACACACTGGAGTAAGTTTGTAGGGCTTTGAATATTGGCTGGTAGACCAAATGTGAACATTTAGCAATGGAGTACTGAGCCAATACAATGACAAAAGGGGAACCAAAAAAGTATATATGTGTATTATCAGTCATGTCAAAGAGTTTATTGCTATTCTTACATTTACCACATACTTGTAGTATCTTCCAAATCACTGTTATAATAACTGGGAACCTATAAATAGGCTTATAGGTTCATAGGTGTATACTAGGCTAATGGCCATAAAGGCCCTTATATGTCTAGCTGTGGAACACAAATGTGACCCACAAATTTGATTTATATCAAGGGAGATTTACTGACTGCCTCTGCCCATCAGAGAAATTGGTGCCAGACCATGGGTGAATTTCCAATTACCCATCCATTGGTCCACATTGAGCTGAAATAGGGAGAGGGAGGAATTCTGCTTCATATGAATGGGGTGCCTGTTCCAGAGAATGGGAATTCTTTGAGAAATGTATCTATCTCTCAAACATCTCCTATTTATGCTGCAAGCAAAATTTAAGCCTTTTAATCTAGTAGTTCTCATAGATTAATAGGTTGTTACTAGACCCACAATGACTAGAACCCTTACAGGCATAGCCATGCACACTTAAGCCATTTAAATCCCAAGTATCATACAGGGAGGGGAATGTTAGTAAGCAGGTAGCTAAGAACTTGTCGGGTGGGGTGTTATTGACGGTCGCAGTCCATGGGGGACATGGGTGCCAGGCTGGGAATCAATTTACAATTTCCCATCCAATTGTCAAGGTATCCTTGAATAGGATCAGGGATGAACTCTGATTTACATGGATTGGGAACCTATTCCATAGTGTGTGGATCCTTTGGGATACAGATTTGTATCTCCAGCAGCACATTCTGTTCATGTTACAGTTCATATCCCTGGATCTAGTGTTTCTGGTACTGTTTGTTTTGTGTATGTGGAACTTACCCATCAGGGCTGGGTTTGAGTAAGCCCTGTAAGCCAGGCAAAGATCAAGTCTTAGCAGCTTGTAAGAGACTGCATATGGAGACAGAACCTTTAGGCGATCACTGTGGGGCAGGGTATTCATGCCCCAAATTTTCTTGATGAAAAACTTCTGTGGGGATTCCATCTGTTGCACCTGCCTGGTTAGATACATGCCAAAGGGGGCATTGTATTCAATGGTAGGTCTGATAAGGGCCAAATAGAGTGGTACTATACCTTCCTTCGACATGGATGTCATATCCTTACCTATAAGCTGGGCAACATAGAATGATTTTCTTATTATCTTACATGTGGGTCAAAGGCCAGATTGCTATCTACATATGTGCCCAGATCCCTTACTACTAGGTTGACTTTTAGTGGCATTTTATCCATGGAGTAATTAACCTATATTGACAGTTTCCCAAACGGCAATATAATGCATTTTTAGCATTGATTTTTTTTCATAGATTCATAGATCGTTTCTAGACTAACAACCCAAGGTGCCTTTCTAAGCCTAGCCAAGTTTTCCCAAAAAAATAATGATGTCCTTTATCTAAATAGGAAGTTGAGGGACAGGCATTTATAAGCTACATCTGTCCATAACAGACATTGGTGCCATGCCAGGTGTAAATTCCCTATTTCCCCATCCACTTGTATAGGTTGTGCTTAAACTGGGTTATAGATGATCTCAGATTCACATGGATGGGAAGCCTGTTCCATAGGAGGGGCAGTCTCTGGGACACATCTGTCTCTCTAGCATGTTCTGTTTAAGCCAGACAAAATTTGGGTACCTAGACCTAGTATTTCTTGTACTTTCTGACTTACGAATATGCAGGAGATTCATAACTTTAAGGTTTGCGAATGACTATTAAACCAGGCATAGATCACCCTTCTGCAATCTACAAGAGACTGAGCAGAGAGAAGGGGCTTTAAGACACTCTGCATAAGACATGTTTGTTATGCCTTGTATTCTTTTTGTAAGGAACCTTTAACATTGCTCTACTTGCTGCATATTCCTGGGCAGGTACATACCAAAGAAGGCATTGTACTCTATGTTTAGTCTGATAAGGGCAGAGGACAGTGGGATACTGACCTCATTGGACCTAGATGCCATGCCCTTACTTGTAAGTTGCACAACATAAAAAGATTTCCTCACCACTGTAGCCACATGGTGGCCAAATCTAAAGCTACTGTCTATGTGCATACTCAAATTACTAACCACTGCATCAGCTCTTAGCAGTGTATTATCAACATGGTAATTAGTTGGGATGGTTGATTTCCCAAAGGATACAATTATACATTTTCTTAGCATTGAGTTTAAAACCATGGCTATTGCACCATTTATTAATCAGAGATAGACCTTCTTGAAGAATGCTAGTGTCTGCAGTGGAGTTGATAACCCGCAGCTTGCAACCGTCTGCAAACCTGGTCATCCATAAACCTTTGGCATTTGCTTCCATTTCAGAGAATTAGATGCCAAAAAGGAACAGGGTCAATACCAAGCCCTGGAGGACTCCGCTAGTGACTGACTTCAAGGCTCCAGTTGAAAAGTGATTCAAGTGGACCAGAGAGGTCTTATTTCATGCTATTTATTAAACATCTGGGTATGTTACAGGGGCCCATCAATGCAGTGTTTTTGGCCTTAGAAAGTGCATTAATGACATGTTGTCTAGTAATAGTTGGGGGGATTGTATTATGTGGTATTTTCTTTGGACTATCAGAGGTGGGGAGTGGTGGGTGAGAATCTGAGCTGAACCTGTCAGCCAAAAGGTTGGCAATAGCCTCAGGTTCAGTGAGGATGATGCCATTTTAAATAAGTTCTGCTCATTGTTGTGTATTTCATCTGATGTTACAGACATAGCTGTAGAAAGCTTTGTGGTTTTACTTCGTTTGAAAAGCTACTATTTTTTTCAAATTTAGCCTTTGAACTATTAATTAACTCTTTTAGCTGAGAGTTTAGATTGGTCAGAGGGTTTTAGTGTGTATGGCTTTGTTTGTTCAACGCTTGGCCAAGAATTTTTTTTCTTTTGTTGTATAACTGATTAATAGTGTGATTTCACCAGGGTGGCTTGTCTTTTCAGTTTGTCTTATTCTTAGTATGAGTGGTCAAAGCTCAGTGTATACAGTTATTAATAGGGCTGTGCAGAGATTTTGTAAATAGCTCACTGTTTTCTGTGATGTTTACAGGGTTTTGAGGTACTCAGGCTTTAGACAAGGTGTTGCTTAGTAGAGAGACATTAACCTTGGAATAGTTCCTAAAGGTTTTTGTTTTTCGTGGATCCCTGGGGTTAATTTTTTTTCAAGTAATACTGCCTTATGATCAGATCTGATGAGCAAAGATATTACATTGGGTGAGGAACACTGCCCCCCCCCCACCCCCATGATCGTGAGCACAAGGTGAAGGATGTTTGTATCCCTGGTAAGAGACAGGACAAAGATTAGTATTAGATGGGCTTGTACATTACAAGTGCTGTAATATTCCAAACCTATAGAAAACCTATAGAGGGATAGGTTCATAGGTAGGTACTAGGCTGATAGCAGGGGCAAATATGCTGGAGGAGATTTCACCTGTTGGAGCTTGGGTATGAAGTTTTAGCTGAATGCATCAGCCAGTAGATTTCACCATGATCGGTGTATGTGGTACCTTGCACCACCAGTTCAGCACACTGTTGTGTGTTACCTCTGAGGTTCTGGATATTCCTGAAGAAGGTCTTTGATCATCCTTAGCCTGTGAGGCTATCATGACCTCATACTTGGCCTTGTTTGAGTTAATTAAACTTCATAAACTCCACCAGTATAACAAACTTAGAACCACAAATAACCAACAAATCACTTCCAAAACAGAGAATACTTTAATGGTTAAGCACTTTTATTCATAAGAACTTCATCAGAACCATGTTAAAGTTAAAAACACACCTGTTTATACCCCTGATGTAAAATCACATGTTACAATTCCACCAATACATTTCAGATGAAACAACTTTATGCATTAACCCATTACATACCATAAAGCTTCAATTTTAACAGAGAACTAATTAAACAAGAATCACTCAAACCTGTGTGGTTGCAAGCATTTAAAATCATCTGCCATTTCATAGGTTCATAGGTAGGTACTAGGCTATCGGCCGGAGGGCCTACGTAAGTCTAGCCAACAAGGTTCCCTGGCTTACACCACCCAAAATAGTTATTTTCCTGTACCACTGTTGAGCAGAGACACAGAAGTGATCCTGGGGTGTATTTCCTATTTCCCATCCACTCATCAAGATTTTTCTTGAAGAGTGCTTGCTTATGAAGAACTTTGCTTGACATAGATGAATAGCCTGTTCCACAGTATGGGAAGTCTCTGGGACAGGAATCTATCCCTCCAGCATGTCCTGTGTATTGTGGTGACAAGGTTTAGGTCCCTAGACCATGTAGCTCAGAGGGATTGGGATTTCTTTAGGTGTAGCATGTCCAACAGCTCTGGGTTTGACATAGCTTTATATGTTAGGTAAAGATTACCTCAGAGTAGGTGATATGCTACGGAGTAAAGCTGGAGTTTTTTGAGATGGTCAGTATAGGGCATCTGTTTGAGGCCAATAATCCTCTTTGCGAGGTACTTCTGTGGCCTTTCCAGCTGCTGCAGATGTCTTGAGAGGTACATCCCAAAAGGGGCGTTGTACTCTATAATGGGTCTAATGAGTGTCGAGTAGAGGGGAACAATGACCTCTTTTTTTCCTGGATGAGAACCCTTTTAAGATGAGATGTGCCATGTAGAAGGACTTCTTGACTACTGTGGTGATATGACTATCAAAGGACAGACTACTGTCCACCTGGGTCCCAAGGTCACTTATCAGACATTCGGTGTTAAGTAGACTGCTGCCTATGTAGTAGTTCATGGGTACAGAGTTTTTACCAAAGGGGATGACAATGCACTTTTTGACATTGAGCTTGAGGCCATGGCTCTGACACCAGGCACCCGTCTCAGCGAGGCCCTTCTGTAGGATTTCCATATCATTTGAGGACTTGACTATGGTTCCTAGTTTGCAGTCATCTGCAAACTTCATTAGCCAGAGGCCTTCTGTCTTAGCCTGTACTTTAGAGAAGTAGATACCAAACAGGAGAGGTCCCAGGACTGAACCCTGTGGTACTCCACTTGTCACTGGTTTGAGGTCAGATTTGGAGTGTGCAACTTTTACAGTGTGGGTTCTGTCAGTGAGCCAGTTGGCAACCCATCTTGTGACATAGGGATTTATACTTAGTTTAGTGAGGTTAGCTATAATTCCAGAATAGGAGATGGTGTTGAAAGCCTTGGCGAGGTCAAGATAGACTATGTGAATCAGCTTACCCTTATCTACGGTTTTGGTGACTGCATCAAAGAAGTCGATCAGGTTCAGGAGGTATGATCTGCCTTTCACAAACCCGAACTGGGTGGGATCCAGAGTTTGGAGGTTACCAATGTCTTTGTTTATGAGTTCCATGATGATACATTTCATGGCCTTGCAGACCAGGCTCATCAGGCTAATAGGGCGATAGTTCCCAGGATCAGTAGTGGCTCCCCCTTTGTGGAGTGGGATAACTGTTGCTGTATGCCATTCAGGGGGCACAAAGCCTGATGTGAGGCTATGATTGAACATTGTGTTTAGGTGGGGAGCCAGTTAGTTCTGAAGTTTGTGTAAAATGCAGCCTGGGTTGTTGTCTGGTCCCATGGATGCTGTGTTTTTGGCTTTAGAGAGTGCAGCTTTTACCTGTGTAGTTGTGATTACAGGGACTCTGCATTCTTCCTGTATAGATATGGGCCCTTTAGGGGGTGAGGTGGGGTAAAGTTAGCACTGAACCTATCTGCCAGGATGTTGGCAATATAAGTTGGTTCTGTAATTTTCGTGCTGTTGTGCTGTAATTCAGAGCAGATCTGGGTGTTGCCATTGAGATTCTTGACATAGCTATAGAATGCTTTGTTTACGTAGCTAGCTTTGAAGGATCTTTTAAGGGATCTCAGCTTCTTACTGAGGCTGACCAGGGAGCTCCTCCACTCATGGGATTTTACTCTCTTTTGCAACAATTTCTTCCTTCTGTTGTGCAGTTTATTTATGGCAGGGGACTACCAGATTGGCTTCCTTTTTTTTGGAGGACAGCGTCTTGGTTCTGTTTAGGCTAGCATGATCCATGCACTTGTGTAAGTGCTTATAGAGTGCATTTGTCTAGGATTCAGCAGTAGTAACTGTATTGTCCATCAATTCATTCTTTTCCAAATGTTCTTCTATGAACCACCCTTGTCCATCCATTTTAATATGCTCTAAAATCATAAAATTAAAAGTATGTTGTGTATGTTGTTCAACATGTCTATATAAAGCATTTGTGCTTTTTTGATTTCTTATGTCTAAAATATGCTCGTACACCCTTCTTTTAAAACGTCTCTTGCTTTTACCTACGTAAAAAGCCATACAGGAATTACACTGAGCTAAATATACTATACCAACAGTGTTGCAAGTAAACCGACATTTAATGTAATAAGTGTGGCCATTGATAGTGAATGAATCACTACTGTTGTCACATTGACAAATAGAGCAATGGCCACGTTTTCTGGTGCCAACTGTACCACTTGTTCCCTCAACATATCTTTTTTCTAAAATATTTTTTATGGAATTTCCTTTTTTGTGTACCATGACTGGTTTGACACCCAGTTTCTTGATGAATTCAGTTTCAGTGAAAACAATTCTCCAGTTTTTACATAGCACATCATATATATGGTAACTATCCACACTAAATGTAGTAATGAATCTGTTTTTATAATTGTATGATACTACTTTCCTGCTGTAAAGTGCATGTATTAATGTTGTTATTCTCTGTAGGTTGTCCCAAAATAGTGACTGTATACTTCATTAATCCTTTTGTTTACCACCTCATTTAAAATATCATCCAGGAAAGTTTGGGGATACCCTCTTTTTAAAAATATATCCGCAACTTTCTTACATTCTGTATTAAACTCATCCAAATTGGACACCATTGCGGCCATATGTACTAACTGTCCTTTAACTACTGCTTTTTTCTGATGTTTTCTGTGCCAACTGGAATAATGTAAGTATGTGTTGGAAAAAGTTGGCTTTTGAAAAATTGTAGAGTAGAAACAATTAACTGTATCCTTGCCAATCTCCACATCTAAAAAGGAATTTTTTCTTAATTCATAGTTGGAAGAAAATTTTAAGAAATCAACGGTGTTGTCAATGCACTCCAAAAATTCTTTCAACATTATCAATCCAGAAAATAAAAACATTGTCCAAAAATCTGATGTAAAGTGACCAACACCCTGCATAATGGCTGGAGAAAATGTAATCATTCTCCCACTTAATCATGACATAATTAGCAAAACTGGGGGCGCATGCCTCACCCATTGCCACTCCAGTTACCTGCCTGTAAGTTTGTCCCTCAAAATAAATGAAATTGTTTTTTTAATACAACTTTCATTAATGTAACACAGCCATTAATGGTAGTGTTACTTACAACATTTGTACTCAACAACTGTTGTTCAATCTACGAAACACCTGTGTCTTGAGGTATAACAAAAAACAAATTGTGCACATCAATTGTCACAAATATCCCTGTGGCAACATATGGCATGTCATTGATTAATTGTGAAAAGTGCCACGGATCTTTGCAAACATGTGGATGTTTCATCAAACCACTTTTTACATGTTCATCAATCCACTGGGCTATAAAATAAGTTTTACTCCTGGAACTATCAACTATGGGTCTCAAGGGTGGATTATCTAGGCCTTTATGTATTTTGGGTATACCAAATACACTAGCCAAAGCTGGTTTGTCATTATACATAAAATCATAATCTTTTTTCATAATCTCTTTTCATAATGTCACCCTACATTAACATATCATTCAGTAATAAATCAATAATTTGAAAAGCTACACTGATTTCATTTCTAGAAACCTCAGAATATTTCTCACTGAATAATAGAGAATTCATATCATTGATGTAATCTACAGAATCCATAATGATAACCCCGCCCCCTTTATCAGGTTTCATAACTGTTATACTACGATTATGTGTAAGTTCATTTAAGATAATCATTTCCTCTGTAGAAACATTATGATATTTATTCACACATTTCTTATGTAGAATGAACCTTATTTCATTCTGACATCATTTCTTAAATATCTGTATACAGGGATTTAAAGGCAGGTTAAATGTGCTAACATGATGTAAACTATCCATACTAGCCGCATTATTTTCAGTTGTATTGGAAAATACCATGCTAAAATTCTGCTTATGAGTGTAAAGTTTTAAGTCACAAAAAGTCTGAAAAATGCTGGCCCATTTAGCTGGTACAAATGTTATTCCTTTTGATAAAAATGTTAGCATGACCACTATTTAATATTTATTGGAGTAGTTATACAGTTCGTAATCACCAGTGTCATTTACAATGATATTTAACATAGGAAATGAAATTCCTCCAGTTATTTCACTGACACCCACATGTCCACAATTAATTACTCCGTGCCCAACATTATCAACACTGTCTAGTTCAAAATTCTGTGTATTGAACTCACCAACTGTTTCAAATGATGTATGCAGCTCGACTTCAGTCCCATGTGGAAAGGTGAATGAACTAACTTTCACTGCTGTATCAGGAGTTGTTGCCCAAGAATTATCACTTTGTGGAAAAAAGTTAAAAACATGTATCTGCTCATATTCATTCAAACTCTGTTCCCCAGCTATCTCCGGTTGTAATTGTTGGTCCTCTTTGTTCGCGCACCCTGTTGGATGTATATATTCCTTTTATCCTGTTGTTGCCATGAAGGGCGATGATTCCACTGGTTCTGTAACCACTCTGATCTCCGCAGCTCCTCCATCTCTAAAGGGGCAGCTCCATTTGAAACTACAGAGACGTTCATGCTTATGTCATGCTAATTACTAGCCATTTGATTGGTCCTTAGCTTTGAGGATTTGCCAGTAAAGGATATGCCCTTTTATTAGCATATGCATAAAATACCCTTTGTAGTTTTTTAGATTTATGTTCCAAATTCTTTGAACAATAAGCATCAACAGAAGAAATGATGTTATTAAACTGAGGCATATACTGTTCGAACAGTAAATCATCCCGCATATTCTTGTTTAACTTGTTCAACTCATGGTTCAATTGTTCTAATCATATAGTATTATATTTGATAATAAGACACATTAAATCACAACCGGTTTTGTCAAATAAAGTATGTAGTTCAGACAAAAAAATCATCATTGCCATTAATACCATTAGGATAGCACCATATACGCAAACCTTTTGGGACTTGTTCCCTCTCAATATTTTTAAACAAATAGGTATTATCTAACTGTAGTCTCTTGTATTCATGCAACAAGTGTTCAAATTTCTTTAACTATTCTGCAAGAGACATATGTGGACCAGAGGAGTTAAGAATTGTACGAGAATGTTTTTTTGACTGTTAAAATTAAAATTATTTACCTTCCAGTCATACTGTTCACACACAGCACCCTGTGCATGTTTCTAGATGCATTTTCTTGAGTAATAAAAACATTCCTGTTTGATAACTGAGTAAGAGGTAAGCCCAGCATGTCTGCTGAAGCATTAATGTTGAAATTCTCACCAGCTAGGGAAAGAGCATGTAAAGCAAGTTTACTTCAAGCAGCAAAGTGGATAAATCCTTCTTTGGTGTAGGTTGTCCAGAAATACCTCCATCTGGGTTGAGTTCATTGGTAGCATTAGAAGACATCATAAACTCCATCAGTATAACAAACATAGAACCACAAATAACCAATGATTCACTTCCAAAACAGAGAATACTTTAATGGTTAAGCGCTTTCATTCATAAAAACTTCATCAGAATCATGTTAAAGTTAAAAACACACCCATTTATACCTCTGATGTAAAATCACATGCTACAATTCCACCAATACATTTCAGATGAAACAACTTTATGCATTAACCCATTACATACCATAAAGCTTCAATTTTAACAGAGAACTAATTAAACAAGAATCATTCAAACCTGGGTGGCTGCAAGCATTCATCGTGGATAGTAACCATATATATGATGTGCTCTGTAAAAACTGGAGTATTGTTTTCACCAAAACTGAATTCATCGAGAAACTGGGTGTCAAACCAGTCATGGTACACAAAAAAGGAAATTCCATAAAAAATATTTTAGAAAAAAGATATGTTGAGGGAACAAGTGGTACAGTTGGCACCAGAAAATGTGGCCATTGCTCTATTTGTCAATGTGACAACAGTAGTGATTCATTCACTATCAATGGCCACACATATTACATTAAATGTCGGTTTACTTGCAACACTGTTGGTATAGTATATTTAGCTCAGTGTAATTCCTGTATGGCTTTTTATGTAGGTAAAAGCAAGAGACATTTTAAAAGAAGGGTGTACGAGCATATTTTAGACATAAGAAATCAAAAAAGTACAAATGCTTTATATAGACATGTTGAACAACATATACACAACATATGATTTTAGAACATATTAAAATGGATGGACAAGGGTGGTTCAAAGAAGAACATTTGGAAAAGAATGAATTAAAGTGCCAGATGATTTAAATGCTTGCAACCACACAGGTTTGAATGATTCTTGTTCAATTAGTTATCTGTTAAAATTGAAGTTTGATGGTATGTAATGGGTTAATGCATAAAGTTGTTTCATCTGAAATGTATTGGTGGAATTGTAACATGATTTTACACCAGGGGTATAATGGGTGTGTTTCTAACTTTAACATGGTTCTGATAAAGTTCTTATGAATGAAAACACTTAATTAAACTTATCTTGTTTAGTTGTATAAGAAAGCACTTTTCTATAAGGGAGTTGTCTTTCCTGATTTTTGACCATGTGTTTCCTTCTTTTATTATATACCCTGTTTAGCTAAAGATTCTACCAATGGAGATTGTTTTTAGTGTTTGTTCTGGGTTTAGTCCCGGTAGGTACTTAAGTGTATATGCAGCCATTCACATGTTTGAAAAGTGGTTCTTTGAAAAATTTTGCATAGGTAACTATGGTCTCGGGGTTGGGGGGAGACTTGAATTTTGACAAATTGTCGCTTAATAGGATTTAGTTTGCCTTTGAATATTTTTTAACTGTTACTGGTTTAGCTGGATTTATGGGTTGTTTTTTCTCAAATGAAACAGCTTTCTGATCCAATGTTGCTTGTGAGTACATGACACAGGAGGGGTGCAATGCTCTCCCATATTGGTTAGTACCAGATCCAATATGTTTGATCCTCTGGTAGGAGCATGCATCATCTGTTTCAGGATGTCTCTGTTGAGAAAGTCCATGAAGCCTTCTGCATGTGAGTTTAAAGCAGTGTACATTTCCCAGTCTATAGAGGGGTAGTTAAAGTCAACAATGAATAGGGTGTTTGGTTGGATGGTGAGTGCCTCTAGTAGGTTTAGGTAAGATTTGTAAGACTCAAAGACATAGATGGTAACCTGTAGCTAGTCGTGATATACTGAGGGACCTTACCTATGGTAACTTGCATGTGGATGAGATCCACGTCATTATCCTGTTTAACCAACCTGGATGTATGTTTGTTGCTAACATAGACCAAAACACCTCCACTTTTGACCTGAGTTTGTGCTGCTGTTGGTCTAAGTGTGTGGAAAGCACTGCAGCCTTGCACTTCTAGAGTATGTTCTTTGGCTTTAAACCAAATCTCAGTCATGGCACAGCTGTCTACATTCTCCAGAGTGGGAAGGGTTTGAAATGGGGGGAGTTTTTTGTTTAGGCTCCAAGCACTGAGCAGTAGCACTTAAAAGTTGCTTGTTGACTTTTTCACCATGTTAATAGTTTTGACTTTTTGACATTGCCTAAAAAGAATCTAAGGGGGGTGGATATACCTTATGCCAATATAGGAAAGCCTAAGGGGATCAGGTGCAATACATCCTTGGCAAAGCAATGTGCTCTTTTCACCATGTTGTCCCATACTGACAGCTAATAAATCCTCCTGGAGTGACAATAGAAACTGATCCAATTATTAAAATCAATCATTTTATATTCATACTGTGGCATCATCATTGCTGAAGGTAGAATGCTGCTCAAGGCAAGGATCATACCTATCTGTGACACATATTCTGAAAGAGTCATTATCTGTTTTTTCATGTAGTCCAGTGAGGTATGTCTCAGATCATTTGCCCCTACATAGACTGTTATAGAATGATGGATGTACCTGAGGTGCAGTTACTTGAGTGCACGTGTGATATTGTGGATTGTGGCTCCAGATAGGCAACTACCCATTATCTTCTCCTTGCCCATCCTAGTCAGTGGGTCATCTATGTTTCACACAACAGAGTCCCCAAAGACAAGAATATTAAGTATAGTGTGTGTTTGCATTACAGGTGTAGGCTTATGTGAGATGTTTAGTTTTACTTTTGGTGTGTGCTTTAGTGATTGCTGCGGAGTAGTGCTGCCATTAGGTGGCTTTGGAGGATTTTGTGATTTGAGAAGGTTTCTTTTATGCTCCTCAGTATAGGGCAATATGTGTGTGTACTGGACTATATGTGTGAGGGTATGTAGTATGGGTATTCCTGATAACTTCATCTGTATGTGATATATTTTGCAGCTTTCCAAAAGGTTCTTCAAAACAGGGTCAAGGGATGCCGTGTATGCCAAGCAAGATCACCTGTCAGAATTCTATATGAGACAGAGTAAAGAGACAGGCTTTGGTGCAATCAGAGAAGGACATTGCATTTACTTCCTGCGGAAAGAACCTTTGTGGATGTTCCAGTTGTTGCATGTGTCTGGTCGGGTACCTAACAATGGATGCATGATACTCTATAATGGGTCTGTTGAGGGCCAAGTGCAATGGTATGATGATATCACTGGACCTACATGTCATGCCCTTGCTTGTAAATTGAGCAACACAGAAAGATTTTCTTATTACCTTTGACAAATGCTGGTAGAGGGTTCATTTACTATCTACATGAGATCCCAGATCCCTGACTAGTGAATCAACTTTTAGGGGTGCTTCGTTGATGATGTTGTAAGCTGCGGTGGCAGAATTCACAAATGGTATTATAATGCATTTCTTGGAATTAAGTTTTAAGCCATAGCATTAGGACCAAGTGTTTGTCTGTGTTAGACCTTCCTGAAGGATATTGTTGCCTTGAGGGATTTAAAGACTGCTCCCAATATGCTGACATCTGCAAACCTGGTTATCCAATAGCCTTTGACATGGGCTTTGACATGTGAGAAGTAGATGCCAAATAGGAGTGGGCTTAGCACAGACCCTAGAGACTCCACTGGTGATTGGCTAGTTTGTGAGTTTGTGGAAGTGGCCGCACTGACTCTAACATACTGGGTCCTGTCAGTGAGTCAACTAGCTATCCAGCCTGTTATAAAGAGGTTTATACTTAGTTCCATACATTTGTTGTCGATGGCCAAGTGGGTTAATGTATCAAATGCTTTAGCCGGATCTATATATGCAGTATGCACCATCCATTGTCTTATTGACCTTTACAAAAAGGCCCACCAGATTCAGTAAGCATGACCTTCCCTTGACTAAGCCAAACTGGGATGGATCTAGTATCTGGAGGTCTCTTATGTTCTTTATGATAATTTCCATGGTAATTCTTTCCCTGGGTTTGTAAATAACACTAGCCAGACTATTGGGTCTGTAATTTTCAGGATCTGTTGAAGGTCCTTTCTTATGAAGGACTATGACCATTGCTGTTCTCTGTTCATGTAGCACAAAGCCTGTTTTAAGGCTATAGTTAAATAATGACTCCAGAGGTCCTGATAAGTTATTTTAGACTATTAAGGAGGCATCCTAGGATGCTATTATCACCCAGTGAGGGCATGTTCTTGGCTTTAGTGAGTGCAGCCAGTACATGTTCCTTAGTTATAGCTGGAGTGGTTATGTCCGGGGGTATTTTTGGGGGGTGGTTGGACAGGAGAGGGAGGGTAAATCTGAAATTGAATTTGTCCTCTAACAGGTTCACTATATCTCCAGGCTTGGTGAATGTGGCATGACTAACCATCGGTTTGACCTCTATGGCACTCATAAACACCAGATCAGTATGGCTCATCATAAATAACCTTCATAAATGTTCTCATCTCCAACATGTAAACAATTACCAAAGGGACACACATTTAGATATCTTTATCACAAATAGCTCTCACAAATAAATACAACTCCCATGCCAGCCCCCATGCCTTAAATGATCATCTTCCACTGCAGATCAAAACCTCCTCCTTTAATTATTGCACAAAAACAATTTTCTGAATCAAGAATTACTCCACACTCAGAACCTCTGAGCATAAACATATCCTGCCTATATGAAACCATAACCTTCATTGTAACATACATCAAAATGACTGCTACATCCTATTATTGAAAATGTATTTCACATTTTAAAACTTACAGGTAAAGAGAAAAATGTGTATTTGACTTATCAAATAAATAATCATCAAACTAAAACTGTGGGACATACTTGCCACAGTTAGAAATCAATTTATATATATAGAAAGGAATGATGAGTGGCTATTATCTTCATACACTAAAAATATATGCCTTTGAAAGTATTAGCCACATTATCATTACAGAAACACTTCATTCCCTCAGCTTCAGCCCACCTTCAAACCAGTTGTTCAACTGTTTTGACAAAAGGACACTCTCTGTCATTTGCTAATCTAACCATACCACTCAGTTTCAGGTACCTTCTGCTCTGGCATTCCCTGATGTTATGCCCTAGGTCCTGTCCTTTCCTCTCTTTTCACTATCACAACCTCAAACATCACTTTCTGTTAAGACTATGTTGTACTGTTTAACTCTACTACTGATATCCACACTGTATAGAACAACCAATAAATCTGCCTTTTATTTGGTATGCAGTTGACTAATGAATAATAATCTCTGCTTAAACCTTGAGAAAGCCAGAAAATGTGATTTCAGTCTGATACCAAAATTCTAGCTCCTGTTAGTTATTCATCCCCAACCCTAACAAAAGAACCACTTGGTAAGAGAACCAGTACCTATACCTGTGCTTTTCCTTGACCTCTCTCTATCTGACCATTAAAAACACATGTCGATATTATTTGCTATAAAATTTTCCTACATATTAAAGCATTAAATTGTATTTTAGAGAAATAACGTTTGTGTTGCTGAATAGGAATATTGTCATCATTGGACTAGAATATGGTTTTCGTCTATCAAATTCTGAACAAGTGCATACTCAAACATGCATAACATGCAAACTACATTTATCATTATTTATAGATTGGTTCATCTTCCCCAAAATCTGAGCACCACTGTGGTGTCCTGAAAAGAGCTATGTTGCTCTCAGGCTCTCACCATGCTATCTTCCTCCTTCTACTCTCATCAATAACCTTTCAATTACTTATTGATAGCTGCTGCCCAGAGACATATTTATTCTCCCCATCATTCTTGGTGCAAATAGCATGTGTTTTCACACAGAAAAAAAATCTAATTTTTAAAAATCAATAGGTAAAAAAGTTTTTTTTTTTTTAGAGGTTGCCTGGCTAATTAGATTTGCCTTCCTAAATACTTTAGGAAATAACTTAGTCCCCTTCTCTCATAAGAAAACTAGTAAAACAAGTCAAGAAAGCTTACTCCTTTTCACTTTTTAAAGATAAGATATTTTAACCAGTGCGTCACTTCCCTCCTCAGCCAGTCAATGTAGGGGACAACAATGTCAACAGACAATTATAGCTCTTTTAAAGTTTATTTCAATTCATATTTGTATATTTATTTTTTCATTGCTAAACTATTCTCAGTTTCTACTTGGACCACTAACAGTTTATATGCTACTTCATATTTGTGTTCTGATAGCAAAGAGAATTAAGGCTATGAATTGTTAATAAGCTGCATCCCATAGTTCAAGACAGATAATATTAGATGTCTGTCATTAAATATCCATTTAAAGTGTTGTTTTATAGCAAAATGGTGAAAAGGATAGATGTCACAGCCGAACAGATTGGCTTAAACTACAAATTCACAGATTAATGCATTTTGATGGATGACAAGCCAGAAAATACTATGCAGTAGGTTAGGTATTATCTTACTCAAGGAAATGGGCAAGTAACGCCTTATGTTTTTGTATACACACCAGTAAAGGGTATGTTCATTTAAGGAATGTTTCTAGTATTTTTCTCCCAGAATACACAACAGATATTAAGTGCAAAGTTGATTTTTTTGGATTACATTGACACCTTCAGCACTATTTAATTCATTGATCCATTACTCAGGTAAAACAGTCTTCTAATTCGGGAGCCAGTTTCAGGACTTTTGAGAGACAGGTCTGTTCTACAGAATGAATAACCCTGGAGCAACCCTCAACTTCTGAATTAGAAGTATGAGATTTGCCAGAACATTTTGGAACTATGTAAGCCAAGTTTTCTTTCTCACTCTACTTTTATTATCACTCTTAGAGTTAGAGGAGTTGGGGAAATATATGTTATTAAATGATTCCAAATTATTGAAAATATGTTAGCCACCACTACCTAAGGCTGAAGAAGCCTGGAAGAGAACAGAGGAATTTGGTGATTCAGATGAGTTGTGAACAGGTCCACTTTAGGGTAACCTCATGTCAATATCAAGAAGGTATATGTTGGCTGCCACTAGTGACATACTAATACTTGTGTCATGCTAAGATTTTCTAATACACTGAAATGCAAACCACCTAGAGGGGAAATTCAAATGTATTCTTTGCTCGAAAAGAAAAATAGCAAGTTTGCAAAGAGGGTAGTGTATGACTAGGGTCATATATTTTTTGATATACCAAATTATTATTTTGTCTTTCACTATCTGAAGTCACTAATCTGAGAGCTGAATAAAAAACTATCACAACAAGATACATTACTAATATTTCTTTAAGGTTGAGGTGGATGGGTCCACTGGCTTTGAGTGTTCAGATCCCCCTACATAAACTCTACAACTATAATCATACGCATCTAATTTTAATATCAAATTTGCCATGAGGTTTGGTAATTTATTTTCCACAGCTGGGGTCATGGGACAACTGGGCTCTAAGATCTGAGCAGTGCAATTACAAAGATCAGGTACATTACTTATGTTTAGAAATATGAAAAATACTTTATAAATTGTACCCTGTCCAATGGCAGGGAGATGATGTTGGATTCTGTATTCAACGTGGCTTCCTGGAATTTTGTTGTTTAAGACAGCATTGAGTTCAGTTTCTAGTAAATCAGATAAATACTTGGATATTGAATATATTCTTTCTTTCTGTCTGTCTGTCTATCCATCTGTTTATCTGTCTATCTATCTAGTGGTCTTCATAGCTCTATCCATCAATTAAGTTCTTTAGCTGATGTTTCTTATTTGTGCTAAAATACTGATCTATAAGGAACCATTTGAGTCACTGCACAGAGAAAAGAACATTGTTAGATATAGGGTATATAGTTTATTATCAAATTAATTACAGTAGTTTGTGAGTTATTCTTCCTATTGGGGCTACAACAAGTACCACATGTCTCTGCATAATTTAGTGACTGTACGGCCACTGCTTACTGTCTGAGATAAAGAAATATCTGTCAGACCTGAAGAAATGTTACTTTCTTTTTCATAACACCTTAGATTTGCATTTGGTGTGACGAGGGTGGACAGGATTAGGAATAAGTATATTAGAGGGTCAGCCCAGGTTGGAAGGTTTGGAGACAAAGCCAGAGAGGCAAGATTATGTTGGTTTGGACATGTGCTGAGGAGGGATGCTGAGTATATTGGGAAAAAGATGCTATGGATGAAGCTGCCAGGTAACAGGAAAAGAGGGAGGCCTAAGATAAGGTTTATGGATGTGGTGAAAGAGAACATACAGGTGGCTGGTGTGACAGAGCAAGATGCAGAGGACAGGAAGAAATGGAAACAGATGATCCACTGTGGCGACCCCTAATGGGAGCAGCCGAAAGAAGAAAAAGATTGAATTATCACTGATGACCTAGGCAAACTTACATTCATATAAAAGTAATCAAACTATATTAACATAACAAACATTATACTTTACATATATTGCTATATATTATATAACCTAAGCAATATTACATATATTATTCAGTAACTGCCTTTTTTTTAAAACAAGAAACATCTTTATTAAACCATCACTTACACACTCCCAGATGCCAACATTATATATCACTTATAATCTACCCAATTTTTCTCACTCATATATAACATAGCTCATTTAAGTCCTACCGCTTTTAAACCTAATTTCTCCCTTGTATGTATTGCGCCCACAATTCCCATTTTTCCTGTGTAGTTTGCTCCTAGCCTTTTCTAAAGATCTCAATTCCAGTTGTTTTATCTCTGTTACTATAGTCAGTACTTCCAGTGTAGTTGGCTTAGATTTTGATTAAAATTTTCTAGTAATTGCTTTTTTGGCAGCCACCATATCTGAAAATATGTTTCTTAAAATTTGAAGCAATATATATTTTTACATATGAAGAAGTATAAATTCCAACAGTAAGATCTCTGCTTCAACCATAATGAATTATTTTGCTAGAAGACAGTTGAGAAGATAATTGCAAGCTTTGGATGCAGAAATGTGGTTTATTTCTCATTATGGGTGTAATAAATACCTGAAAAGTATAAATTCAACATTTCCGCATTTCACTGGGAAAGAAGCCAGAATGCTAAGTAACTTATTTCATTTCATGAGGAAGAAGATAGAAAAAAAATAGTAGTACTTAAGAAGGAACATAGAAAGTATTGGAACCTAGAAAGAACTTGCTATTGTTTTAAGAAAGACATTCTTTCGAGGACTAAGACATTATAGATACTTATCTGAGCTAAAAATTCTTCCTAATGGCAAAAGATTTATAAAGTTGTCTGTTTCATTAATGCAAGACAGAATGATATGTGGTATAAGGAATAACTAAACAATGGACTAGATTTAAAACACAGTTGTATTAAATTATGTGGATGTGTGTGAAACCTTAACAAACTAGTTGCAGATGCTTGCAGTTCAACATTACTTAGAAGAGCACAGAATCTGCTGTAACTACTGTATGGCAATTTCTCTGTGGGTCAAAATCATTTGCAGATTCCCAAAAGATATATTCTTAAATGGAAACAGTGTCTGGATGTGAGAAATCCATGAATGCATATTTTTATAAAGACATTCTGGTGGAAAGAGAAAACATACCCTTCCATATGTATAAATTTGCAGATTGTGCATCTCTACTCTGAGGCTGTGGATGATGTTACATATTCTACAAAAGTCTGAGCTGTAAAATACACACCAGACAAAGAACTGCAGATAGGCTGAGTAGAGTATATTTTCCAGAAGAGCAGCAATAACTGCTGAATAAGAAGTAGACGCATCTTCGTGTATCACTGTTGTTAACAGTAATACAAAAAAAGTAAAATTCTGAAATGTATTAACATTGACCTAAAAATAATTTATTAGAAAACATGTTGCTATTACAGTGTAGCAAAATCACAATTATGGAGAGACATTTAGACTGACTCCTTTTTAAGGAATACTTGTGTTATGTCCACAACTTAATAATAAAGGCTATCAAAATAAGAGCTCCAATACAAATGTGAAGACAAATGCTTGAAAAGAAACTTGCATTACATCTGGGAATAAAAAGTGAGAGTGATGAATAGAGGTAATCAGGAATGTTAGCTTATATAAACTTTGCCTTATGGAGTTGTACTGTTTGGCATGTATTAACTAACCACAATCTAGAAGAGATGTTGATTTTTTTCTGGTACCAGATCAGCTATGAAGGCAAGTGGAATAAACCTGTTCTAGTTCAAAGAAAAAATACATGCTATATGTCTATCAATTTTTCAATTTCTTTGAAATAAACCATTAAAAACAAAGTACAAGTATGATGACAACATTAAAGCTATATTGAAATTCACAGATATCTGATATTGTCATATGTGATGGCTGTCTATAATGCAAAAACGTTAGATCACATTTTCCCCAGTCTAATATATACATGACTAGAGCTATCCAAGCAGTAATGATTCTCTTAGGAATTCAGCTGTAATTTTCTACGAGGACTCTGCCTCTCATTATTCATCTGGTCTAAAGAAATCAGCTGAAGGAGAAAAGTTGGTTATATAAGTGATGCAAAAGTTTTTCATGATGAAACATGATAAGAATAAAAAATCCATGGGAAAAGTGTGAATTCTGAAGCTGAAGTAGTTTTTGTAGTTGTTGTAGTAACTGCTGAAGATGAACCGAGATGATATGTTAAAAAAGGTGATATGTGGTTTCTGAAAACTAGGAAAAGCTACATAGAAAAAAATCACATAGATGTTTATAAAATAAACATTTAAATCTGGAAGCTGCAGGAAAAAATAGTACCAAAGGTAGTGCACTTTTTCACCTATATTGGCAATTTATTCCACTAGAAATCTATCACGCTATCAAGTCTTATTACTTTGCTATTATATATATATATATCTATATATATATATATATATATATATATATACACATACATACATAAACACACACACACACACACACACACATATATATATATATATATATATATATATATATATATATATATATATATACATCCCAAATGAAGACACTTGTAAGGCTACAGGCTTCATGACACAATAGGAGTACGAATAGGACTGAGTTTTTCATGGCTTGTTAAGTGAGGCAGAGGTCAGCTCAGAGCAGCTGATAATCTGCTGTTCATAGGGAGAGTTTTGTTAATCTATTAAGATACTTAAAGGATTTAAGGTCTTTAATGTTGGTTAAAAATCACTCGGTCTTTTCTAACTAAGTGATATGCTTGGATTTATACATAGCAAAGAGAAGATTGTATTCAATGATGAGTGTGATAAGGGTAGAGTTCTGTGATATCACAACTTCTGTGGATGTTGAATAAATTTCTTTGGAAATTAACTGTGACAGATAGAAGGATTTCATGACTGTTGTAGAAGAATGATGATCTAATGCTAGGTAGTTGTGCATGTAAAACGGTGATTCCTGGAAGAAAAAGCCATGTTAAATATTCCAAGTATTGCATACCCTTTAAATAAGCCAAAGATATATGGATAGTTCACAAGATAACAATTACTCTAGGTACTAAAATCCTGATTTGATAAAATGTATTCTGAATATGTAACGTGTGAAAATAAAGTAACAACTTTTTTTTTCAATTTTACTTTTAAAATCTGCAATATCTGGTGAAAAGCTACCTAGCCCTGTCAGGAATCATCTTAGGATTAGTGCATTTCTTTGTTCTTAAGTAAAAGAAGAGATGGTGGGATATTATTTCCTAGGCTTGCTACAGACTGTCAGTCACAAGAAAGCCTGATAAATACTTTATGGGATCCAGCTTGCAATTAGGGTTACTGTTTTGTTTCTTGTGAGACAAACAACATAGCACCACTGATTGCTGTCTGGATAGTGTGTAAGAGACTTTTCAGATTGGCCTGGTTGCTGTTTATGTGGAAACCACTTTGATTTTCATTTTGGAATGTAGTACAGGTTAAATCTCTTATGCTGGGCTGAAGTACTTCTTATCCACATCAGCTACCAGGAGAAAAGTCCAAAAAGCCCATAGATACCTATCGCATCTGAGGTAAGATTTATGATTACCAATGAGCCTGCCACCTTCTTGTTAGTAACAATCTTAGGATTAGCACTACTGTTTTGCTTATGATGAGAGAAGGATAGAAAGGACATTGATTCCTAGTTAAGTTTAGCTGCATTGAGATGTGGACTAGCAGTGGTTATGAAGAGCACATAATATGCGCATCACCATTATTCATCATTCTTGGTAAACCTAATTCTGTCCACTCACTAAATTCTGCTAAATTAGTGACAGTCTAACCCAACTTCCCAGAGTCATTTCAAACATGTTTTCCAGTTTTCTATATTAATATTCTTTCAACTTTTGAGTATAATGGTCTATCCAAGTCCTTTACTATTACTGTCTTTCAACATTTATCAAAGTCTACTGCCAACCCATCTGTGCCCAGTTTGACTGCCATAGGTGTTCTAAATCAGTGGCGCAACTGCCTTGTGCTTACCAACTGTTTACTGTTTCTGTGAATTGACAGTACAACCTGCCAGAGATGTAAATATTTAGGAAGCATGGATGCAAACCTCTTTATATCAGCCCACTAACTGTAGGCATCATGCCTCCATAATGCCACATTAATCACAACACACCACAAAGTCCATAGCTTATACTGAAGCTGTGAAGAAATAATTGCAAAAGGCTACTAGAGCATTATCTAAAAGATCTCATCCCTCAATGCACAGGGCAAGACCTGCTCCTTCTTTACTCACAAAAACTGCAAGTCCACGTAGATCACCCAGGAGTCAAGAACAAAGCAGGGATATGCCCTTAATGTCCACTAAGTCTGCTTTCATGAAGGGAAATGTTTTAGTCATTGGTGCCACTATAGTAAGGCCCTACTCATCTGGCTGGACAGGAACAAGGTGCCTATAAGCTGCTTGTCTATTATCAGGATACATGGTGCGAAAAGGACTCTAAGGCCCCTTAAACCAGACAGATATGATTATGACCTAGTGGTGGCCCATGTAGGATAGAATGATTTCAGCTACTCTACCCATATAAAACATACAGAAAGGCATGATGGAATGACTGTATATGCTGGAGGTAAGACAGACACAGTTGTTCTGTACTGTTTTGCTTCACCAAGAATGGTACCTAGATTCCAAGACAAGATAATTGGTTCTAAGAATTGGTTAAGTAGTTGGTGTCATTCTAAGGGGATAAAGTATCAGTGAGCATGGGATGAGAAAGCAGCTAAGATTTATTGTTTAACTAGGGACTCAGGAGGATGCACTTTAAATCTGTTTGCATAGTAACACTGCCTTAATTCTGAGCTTTTAAGAAAAACAAGTTATAAAACACAAACATAAGCATTTATTCAGATCTGTAGAACTGAAAATATGACTGAAGAAGCAAAAATAGCTGAACTGTTAAACATAAGCTCATCTTTTTATAGTTGCAACATTCACTTGATTTTTAGACTAAAACATATTTTGTATAATTAACAATAACTACTATATATGCTAATCTGGAAAAGTGTACAGTGGGGAATTTTTCTGCTTCTGTGAATGTTGCTGTATGTATAAAGTAATATTTTAGAATGACACTGGTGCATGGGATATTCTCCTTCTACCATTGAGCAGTTCCTTTGGATTTGATTGTATTATTTATGAGGACACAGTGGTAAATCTGCATGTGGAGTTCTGGTGTGAAGAACTTTGACCCCCATTAACCAATTGCATATGTAAAGTTTTAAGTTCATATTGTCATTACTGCTTCTGCCAATCCATTCCTGAATCCTCACATACATTCTGGAAGTTTTGCCTCTGCTGTAGGTTATTTCTATATTGTGTATCAGCAAGATAGGCGTAGTGGGTAAAAGTACTTTTATTGCGTGGCAACTCAGGATGCTGTCTGGTTAAGTGATTTAATCATAATAACATAATCTATGAGTAGAAGTTGAAGGAAACAAACTCGGGACTGCAGAATGAGGCTCATTAGAAGTCTAGAATCTTAATCATCTAAGCTAAGCCACTAGACAAAATTATGTTTTGTTGCAGGAGTAAATATAGAAACAAAATGTATTATCTTCTTTATGATCTACTATAGAAAGAGAGAGAGAGACTGATTGCATGAAACTGATAAATGAGAAATCCATCATGTAAGCTTCGATCTTTTAGCCTCCTACAGTCTGTATGGAGTGCTATTTTGAAATTATTAACATAGCTAGACGTGCTTCTTAAAAAGGTTGGATCATGCCTGAAAGGGCCTACTGACCCAACCACTTATCTGTCAAAAAAAAGATAAGTAAAATACATATATAGAGATGTCATGTGACTGATCTTAGACAAAAATGTGGAAGTATCAATAGCAACGAATAAACAAAACAAATAAAAATAAGAAAATCTGCCTTGTTGCAGTTGAGACTGATGTCCTCTTACATTGCACTATCAGTATAAGAAGCAAGATTTGATGCAGATGTTTTATATTACTTGTATAAGCTATAGGAGAAATAACATCTGGTTCACATGTTGTATGAAGTGCACTCAGACTCCAGTATCTATTCCATATATTTCACTGCAAACATAGTTCCAGGTTTCACATTCAGTCTAAAATATTAATTTCCTTTAAATATATTGAGACTATTCTCAGACCTTCCAAACCTGCACATCCTGTATGCAACCTGACTTGCAATTCTACTAGACATTCAGTTTATCAGCTTGATTTCATAGTTGACCTGTCATATGTTACATAACTTCCACAATCTTACAGACATCCTACATTTCCAATGAAATATTTGTATTGAATTTCTGATTTGCTTACTATATATACATTACTTTTACAAGTATTCATATTTATGAGATTATTGCATATTTGTATCCACATCTGTTAATTTCTAACCTAAGTAATATGTTTAGCATATATATGTATTTTACCCTGTAAGAATATTTTAAGCAGGCACTCCTGATGAGGAAGTATATATTACACCCTTATATCTAACAACCTTGGTACGTCTGTTTGACAGAGGTGCTATGTGAATAAAGGTTAATTTCTGTTATTACACTGGTACTACTATCATATATCACACTCTACATTAACTATTGATGAGATACTGTCCCTTCCTGGTTATATATGCCACTCTGTCCTTTCCTTGTGAACTTGGTTTCTAGTACTTTTCAATAGGTAAGTCATTGATGGCTCCCATAAATGAAGGAACAATTACGGCCCTATAGGATTAGTAAGTTACTTACAGCTACTGCAGTAAACATTTTGGGAAATTTGCATTGTGTTGACTGAATAGACAGCTTTGCTGAATGTTCCATGACTAAACTTACACATTCAGTGTCATGTAGAATGTGTGTCTTGGATCTATTTAGGCATTCTTCATGTTGCTTCCTGTAAATGCATATTATATCACTTACACCCTGACAGGGACAATATCACATAAGTGGTCTGCTGATGTTGCATTCTAGTTGGATGGACCAACAAGACATACTGGCATATTGGACACAGTGGTAGACTATAATAGAGGTAACTCAGATGGTAGCTGAAAACCCTCATCTCCAGAAAAGCCCATGTCCAGTACAGAAGTAGAGTACTGCAGCTGGGGATGCTTTTAAAGGGAGTGGCATGGGCCATAAGCCACATTTACCATCCCATAAATCATAGATCAAGATCCGCAAACATCAGCCTGCAAATAATGGCAAATATAAGGTTACAGTACAAAACTGCATCAGTGGAGGTAGAGTGAGGTCATTTTTTTGTTTAACTTATTTTTGGTATCTGTTGTGACAACCCACTACTGTCCCAATAATAAATGATCCTCAATCCGCACCATTAGCACTGGTGGGAGACATACACAGAGAGGATGACAAGTACACACACAGTATTTGTAGATGCATCTTTCTGCATCAAGTGCAATTCCCCTTAAGAGTGCACAGAGACCACAGTCAGTCCGGTGCTGGTTTCTCCCTCTTTCACCAGACCACCAATAAGACTCCCTAATGGCACAGCTATAGTACTGAGATCTCAGCTGAATGGCCAAGCCAAGACCTCCACCACCCTCTCTGTCAAACCAGTGCTTCGTGTCCCTGCCCAAGTAGCTGACACACACACTCTTTGAGGTTTGATTTATAGACACACACACACACACACACACACACACACACACACACACACACACACACACACACACACACACACACACACGAAAGGCTGGGACAGGTTTACTAGCTATTCCCCCTTCTTGTTAGACTATAAGATATTTATTACTGCTACCAGCCAACTCCTTATCAGCTACTTTAAGGCCCTTAACAAAGGGTGTCCAATCTTACTGTGTAATATTACTATTAATCCAAATGCTTGTTTGACCAAGAGCAAGGTTATTGGGACTGGCCAACAGTGTCACCAAATAAATATGCAAGTACTCTCAGAACTTAAATATGTCTCACAAATATCAGTCACAATGAAATGTTTAAATATATTTAAAAATAAATAATAAAAGA
The DNA here is from genome assembly GCF_019279795.1 of Protopterus annectens. Classification (NCBI taxonomy): domain Eukaryota; kingdom Metazoa; phylum Chordata; order Ceratodontiformes; family Protopteridae; genus Protopterus; species Protopterus annectens. Next base: position 248,948,685 of record NC_056730.1, on the reverse strand, counting down.
AAAAGAAAATAGTATATAGTCACAGTAACATCATAGTTCAAAATCACAGGAAACATTTACTTGCAGGACAGTCTCAAATAAATAAAGAAAAACATCTAAATTAAGCTTTGCTATATTCCTGACTATATCTAGAGAATTACTATATCCTAGTTAACTTACTTACAGAGCAAGCAGGGCAGATGTGGTAAGTGGGTCTTCCAGCTAATGTTGTCAGGTGAAAGAAAATACAGAATACTCAGTCTCTTCCAGAGAGTTCTTAAATTAATATCTCAAATATTACTGCTGGGATAGCTTGAAGAATGACATCATTTCTTGTCATCTGACTCTATCCCAGGTGAAAAACAACCATTAATACAGCTGGTAGCATTTATCATCTACCCATGAAAATACATAGACAGGTCTTTTCTTAGATTTAAGGCATATCCTGGAAATCATAAACAATAAAACGCTTACACATCTCAAGTCTAGTAATTACTTCTCTTTCAAGACAACACAGAGAGCCCCCTAGTATAGACATCCTGTCTCTTGCTTTCATAAAGTAATTTAATTTCAGATATTTTTCTGAAATTAACCTCTTGTGTTCCTGTTTCCATTGTTAAAATATATACATCTAAACAGTTAAAATAGTGCAGGTACGTTTCTGTTTTAATCCAGAGTAGGGTACACCGTGTTTACATTTTTAAGCTCAGTACTTTACAATCCCTTTTCAGCACACACTTTTGTACCGGGAGTTTGATAAACACATAACAGAGAGTTCTAATACATGTATAACACATGCATATGAATCATGTTGATATTCAGAAATGACATACTTATTTTCAAATTTCCTGATAGCTAGTCTGGCAGTATCTCCTTTTGTGACATATGTCACAAAAAAGAAAGAAAAGAAAGAAAGGAAAAAAATGTGGCTATGGAGGCAGATGGGCAACTATGAGCTGGGGTAAAACTGAATTTGAAATAAAGAACCACAATAAAGAATAGGGACAAGGCTCAGCTACAATGGAGGCAGAGCAATATGCTTTGTATCTCCATTGCATGCCTGTCCCTCAGTCATACCACTGTAAGCCAATGGAATGGGGAGTAATGGGGTAGGGTGCTGTATGATGATATAGGATGGAGAAAAAAATCGTCCAAAGAAAAGTATTAGAGCAAATTCCTCAGGAAACTACTTCATGATACTTATCACAAAAATGATCATACCTGATAGTTTCAGCTGTAAAAACAAATGTACATCTTTTCTTTCTTAGTGCACATGTATGAACTGTGAAGGTGGTCATAATTCTAATGACACAAGAACTTTAGTATTCAGGAGAAATAAAAAATAGTTATGATGTATTAACAATACAGTGAAGATGCATTTCATGCCATTCTTCTACTCAGCATATTGAGAAGAGGTCCACCATAGTACCTACAATGACATAATATAAAGCTAAACATCAAAATATGTGTATATATCTGTCTATCTATATAAATATGGATAGGTGGCTGTCTACTACCTAGTAATTACCTATAAACCTACACACACACACACACACACACACACACACACACACACACACACACACACACACACACACACACACACACACACACACACACACACACAGATATAGCTATTTCTTTCTTGTGCTTATATTATTTCCTATAGCTTAAAAACTCACTAAAGAAGTAATTTAGGTCACATTGTATGAAAGTTCTGGAGAGGGTGATTTTTAAACAAATATGCAGTGTAGTAGAATGTAAGATGGTAGTCTGGACTAAAATCAAGATGAAGCACAATGGACCTCATTTTGCAGTGAGGCAGATAGTTGAGAAGAGGAAAGAGTCCAGCTGGGCTTTCCTACATTTGGAGAAAGCATATGACAAGGTCCTGAGAATGCTGATTTTGGTAGCCCTGTGATGGTTTGAAGTTCCAGAATCACTGTTACAGTTAGTGCTATGTACAAGGACCCAGTGACATAAGTATGAACAGTGTTTGGATTCATAAAGGGTTTCCCAGCTGGAGTGGGTGGGCATCAGGATTCATCTCTGAGCCGACTGCTGTTAATACTGGTGATGGACTACATTAGGAAACAGGAGGGAATAGCTCAACAAAGTTGCTGTATGCAGATGATGTGGCATTACAGGCAGACTCTGAATAAGAACCTCAGCAATGGATAGGGAAATAGAATGCAAAACTGAAAGCACATGGGATGGAACTCTGTACAGATAAAAGAGCAATGGCAGCAAATAGGGAAACTTAGAAGAAGTGGAGAGCTGAGATAGAAGAGAAGATAATGGAATGAGTTAACTGCTTGAATTATCTGGAAGGGTTGAATGAGAAGAAGTGCAGTCTGAATGAGGAAATCAAAGCTAAAATCATGGCAGCTACAGCAAACTGGCACAGACTGTCAGGGGTAGTGTATGATACCAGACTGCCAAAGAAAGCTGAACTGTAAGGTGTACAAAACAGCAGTGTGACTAGTGCTACTTATTTACAGAAATAAGGGCAGTGAAAGCTGATCAGTTGAAGAAGCTGGAAGTGATAAGAGATGAAGTACCTGAGTTGGGTGACAAGATGCATACTGTGTGCAAACAGAGAAACAAGGACATCAGGAAAGAAGCCCAAGTAGCTCAAATTGCAGAGAATTTCAAAGAGAACAGATTAATGTGGTATGAGCATATGTGCATGAAAGTAAAAATGATCTGGTAAAGAAGATTTGGGATAGACAGGAATAAGTTAGGATGAAACAAGGGAATCCAGCCAAGTGATTGATGGATTGTGTGATAGAAGACTTGCAGCAGTCAGGCACATAGGTTAGTACTAGGTCAGGTGCCCTTGTGGACCATTTAAAACTTTGCCAATTTCCCTCAAAGGAGAGAATAAAACTCTATACCTTGTGTCTGTGAGGTACACACCTTAACCTTCATGCTAACCCCCAGCACCAAAAGTAAACTATGATGGGAGTTGAACACCTGCAAACTTTGAATGCTTTTTACCATTTTACTTGAAGTCTTTTGCACTATCCTTTGTGTCACAGAGTCACTGGCAGGACTGTCAAACAAGGTAGGAGAGTGGCATTGAATTGAGAGATGGCAACATTTGATATGACAGCCTGACCCTATGTAGAAAATGGGAATATAGGGGAATTGATAATGATAAGCATAGGGATACGTTGTCTTCACTGCGACTGGGGAAATAGAATCCTGCCAATCAGCTTTACAGGACTTGTCCCATTGTCTCAAAGTTAGGAAGGAGCTGTAGCCTGTGAAGGGGGACTGAAATCAGCAGTTGCTCATTCTAAGTACAAACAGCCAGGCCACTAGTAGAAAGAATAGCATGGCTTGTGTTATGGAAGGTTTCAGGAGTAAAACAAACAAACAAAAAGGTCCTGAAGCAAAAGCAATAGGAGTGTCAATAGTTCAGCAGATTTGTTAATTATTTTTACTACTAAACATTCTGTGTTCATTCCTTTCCTCCCACCAAGATTTATCTCAGATCACCTCTCCAAATTACTATATGTTCATATATCAAGGTTAGCTATTCCTCCCAGGATAGTGTCTATATGTTTATCTTCTCTGCTACCATGATAGTATCTATATGTTCACATTCTCATCTTAACCATGGTTTTCTTGGTAGTGCATATATGTTTACATTCCCAGCTGAACCTACCTTCCATTGTATTGTATAAATATTCATGTTTCCAGTTTACCTGTCTTGCTCCCAGTGCTGTCTATAACGGCACATTCCCAGCTTAACCAACTATCCCACAGCATTAGCTATTTTCCTTTTGTTTAATAATTAAATATGCATATTGTTCAACCTGTTGTATCGGTTTTCCCACCCATTCTCTAGAGTCATTATCTTTGACATTATCTAAAAAATGAACCCTTTTTTGTGACCATGATTTATTTGTGCAATAAGAGCTTTTTTCTGCCTTCATGGCCACCATGGCCTGGCTTTTAATGAGTTATTTGTCTATTGTGTATATCATGTAAACTGAACTCTCTTCCTGTCTTATCAGTCTTTTGTTTACATTTGTCCCCTTTTGCAGTACCTTTGGCATCACATATGGTTGTGTTACACATAGACATTACTTTATTTTTAAGAAAGTGTCAATTTCTTGCCTCCTACCTTCATTAATAAAGAAGTTGATTTTCTACACTGCCATTTATTTATTTTATTTATCGATTGATTGATTGATATTTGTTGAGAGGGAAATTCCAATGGGCTTGAGACACATTTTCATTGGAGGCCCAGGGAAAGAAGCTTCAAGTTACATGAAAATCATTACATGAATTTGTAAGGAAGCAATTACTTATAAAGCAAGTGAAATAATACAGAAAACTATCTAAACAGCACATATGTTGCAACAAGGCACATTAGCATCTAGGAAAATTATACAGTTATAAATATTTAACAATATAGCTCAATTTTTTTTTTGAGGTGGAAATAGGAAAAGGGAAAGGTAAGTGTAGTGAACAGGTAGAATTAGAGATTTAAACTTAAAGGTAGGATAGATATAATTAGAATCTTATAGCTAGGTGGTGGGAATATGTAGATTACAGGTGGCATGTATTTAATGGTAGTAGTAAAAGGAGAAATTGGCAGAGAAGAGAAAATGTGTTATAGTTGTATTGATGTGTGGATTATGATACTAAAGATTAGGGATAACTCATATGGTGTAACAGTATAATATATACATACGTATATTTGCTATGTAAAACAGTTTTGCTAGATTAAGGAGGCTGTGGATATGTGTTGCATGTGCAGCTGGGGTTATCAGTGAGATGTTGTTTTACTTTTTTTTTTAAAGAAGATTATTTTGCCTAATTCTGTAACTGATGATGAGAGGGCATTCCACAGCTTAGATATGGAATGGGAATAGAGGCAGCTACCTGCTCTTTTACTAGGTTTTGATACTTTAAGAAGGTGTTTATTGTTAGAGCGTAGATTTTTGGATAGGATGTAAGGTTCTATGATATTTTTCAGGGAAGGGCAACACTCAGGTTTAAAAATGAGTTTATGGGCAAAGGTAAATTGTGTGTAATGTAGGTAATGTGCAAATTCTAGCCAGTTTAGTTCTCTAGTGGCCTGGCAATGGTGTGTGCGATTTGGTTGGACTGATGCATATTTTACAATCTTATAATAACAGGACTGCAGTTTATGTTGCAAGGAGTTGTGGAAATTGGTAAAGATAGGAGACCCATATAGTGAGGTTGGAAGGAGAATACTTTTTGAAAGTTTTATTCGGATGGATTTGTCTAAGAACTGTGGCTCTATATTATGTCCGCGAAAAATGAATTCACGGAATTGCATCTACATTGAAAATGCAGTTCAGCGAATTTGCTCTTGTAGGGGACTGCACCCCCCACACCTCCCCCGCTAATTATATATACCGACTCTGAGATCGCACTACAGTGAGGAAAGGGCAAATTTCCCAATCCTCACTGTACCCCAATTTCACAATTATCAATTCACTGAACTGCATTTTCGATGTAGATGCGTTCACTGAATTCATTTTTCGCAGACATAATATAGAACCAGTATTCTCTGTTTCTGTAAAGTTTGCCTAATTTCAAGTGAGTGCTTTTTATTGCGTTATTAATATGCAAGTCAAAGCTAAGTTTGCTGTCAATAGTAAATCCTAGCAGTTTGGCCTGATTTACTAACTCTATTTGGGTTTTGTTTATGGAGAATATAGTAAAGTCTGTGGGAACAGGTTTAAATGCAAAGATGAGTAGTTTATATTTATTAGGGTTAAGTAATAGTTGTGATTGGTTTAGCCAGAGTTCTATGAATGTAAAGGCCTTTTGTGTTAACTTTTGGAGGTCAGAGAAGTTGTTGGAGGTAGAAATTGTGGTTGAATCGTCTGCATATTGTATGGTAGTACAGTCAGAACTTTATGTAGGTTATTTATAACAATGTTGAATAGTGGGGATCCTAAGATTGACCCCTTAGGCACTCCTATGATATTTGGGAGAAAGCTAGAGAGATTATTCTGCCATTTTATGGATTGCTAAATCCTGCATCCACATCTCAGCTTGGTGAGTCGCAAAAAATTTGGGACAAAGTGCTATTAGATGGATGTCAAAAGCGGACAGTTAATCCTTTTTCTGCTGTAGGACAGCACTATATTATAACTATGTCAGCTGAGTTGCAAGGTACAATTAATAAACTTGAAAGTTTATTATTTAAAGAAAATGCCACACATTACAATATTATCAGTTTGCAAAGGTATTCAGAGTTAAATATTACTCCAAAGGGACTAAGAGATTATAAAAATCCATCTACACCTTTCGATAAAAATAATGTGGAAGATATAAAGTTTGCCAAAAGGTGGGCTATGGCAGCACATCGCTGCACAATGGAGTGGGTGGCTATCTTAGAAGAAAGAGATTTGTTAAAACAAAAACAGATTAAGAATGAGATTTCCATGTTGTGTTCAAACCTTTGCAACTCACTTATGGTTTCAAGATTTGAGACTGTGTTAAATGATATTAATGAGAAAGTGCTGGCCAAGACAGAAACCTTGATTGACAGAAAAATCCACAAATTACAAAGAGATCTCTGAGAATATGCTAATTAGATGGCATTTCAACCTACAGCCAATAAAAACAATCGGAATGCTGAAGGTGGGTCTTTTGGTAAGAAAGCAGAATGAAAAAAACATGGTGTCTCATTTGCTTAATCTGAGGCAAATGAAGCTTCAGGAGAATGGTCGGATGAGAATGCATACATTCCTTCACTTCCCCCAGCCCAAAGGAGTGATTATATGCAAGAATACTTCCATAACAGATCCAATACAAGTGGGAGAGGTCAGAAGAGGGGACAAACAGATACAACGTGGGGAAGACAACAACAACAGAACCAACAGGGGAAAAGAAAAAGATAGTACTCATTTTTTAAAGACTGTAAATACTAATAGTAGTTTTGATGAACACTATGGGCCGGATTTACGAAGGCTTGCATGGAGTGTAAGAGTAGTGTAAGACGGCAGACAGGCAATATGTCTGCCGAGCGATTCAGCAATAGCCGGCAGGGGCGTGTATGAGAGCTTCTAAAGCTACTCTTGCACAGACAGTGTTATGGTATGCAAATTACCTCATTTGCTGCTGAAAGCTATGCAAATGAGGTAAATTTGCAATCCAGGAAACACTAACCTGTCCGTGTAAGAGTAGTGTTATCTGCAGAAATGTACTCCACTGGTAACAGAGTGCCGTTCTGCAAATAGCTAAACGGAGCTATGACAGCTCCAAATAAAGGATGCATCTAGTTGAGGAAGCATGCTAATGGCCAAATATAAGGCCATTGGCATTTGCAAATGTTGTAAATCCTTAAAATCAAAAAAATGTTTTTTGTCCCCGATCGCTGATGTTTAAGCATAGCGCAATGGGCATAAACATGCTGCGCTTTAAATAAAATGAAAAAAAATGAAAAATAGCCACAAATGTGCATTTTCACTAAAAAGCTTGTTATGCCATGCAGGTGAATGGCAGGCTGAAAACAACATGGCCACTGAGTAGTGGTTGCTAAGGGGGGGGAAGCTCAGTGTGAGAGATGTAACCAAACATTAGTAGGCAATCCTATGCAAATGAGGATAAGGATAGTGAATCTCAATGTTCCCTGGCATGTGAGCCATGTCCCTAGAGTGTAAGTGTAGGAGTAGGGTAGTAGTAGAGTAGATGACAGGTGGCATCATGAGGGGGTATGTCTGAAAGACTGTAAGGTGATTGGAGCACAGTGGCTTGTGTTTGCCCTGAGTTGCTCAGGATTGCAAGAGGCATGTTTACAGTGGTACTAGCTGAAAACAAAGGTGTACGCCGTGGATATATATGAAATTTCTTGCAAACGTGCTTACATCGTGTGTGCACGTGTAAGCGCATGTAGGGGCATGTGCGCTTGTTTGCACGCCGCTGCCCCTTGTGGAAACAGAAAGGGAAAAAGGAAGGAAAAGAAGTAGTAGGAAGTTAACTAAGGAGAATTAGCAGAGCTGCCAGGTGAAATATATCAGAATCAGCCAATTACACACACAGTCAACTAGCCCAGCCAAGCCCAGCACTTTAAACTATGCAAACAGCAGTCTAACCTGTTTTTTCACAAGAACTTTGCAACACTGCAGTATACAAAGAGTGAAAACTTAAAAAGCTTAAGGCTGACAAAATGTTAGGGGCTGCTATTGCTATCATAAACCAACATGTGCAAGGTGCTTAGGGTGGTGATGTTGTGAGTGCTGCTGAGCAACCCACTGCAAGGAGATGGAGAAGAGTGTACAGACCCAGGGTAACCTACCAGGGGCTACATGAGCTGGAGATAGTGGAGCGCTATAAAGTGGACAGAGACCTCCTGCAGCAAATTGTTGAGCTGTGCCAGCCACGCCTCACACACAGAACCAAAAAAGGGGAACCCATCCCAGTGGATACAAAGGTAAGTGTTGGCCTATGAATACTAGCTCCAGGTACCTTCCAGAGGCCAACTGGTGATATGATGAGGGTTTCACAGTCATCAGCATCCAGGGTACTGCACCAGTTCCTGGATGCCATGTCAGCACATGTTGGTGAGCATGTATATTTCCCCAATTCCAGTGAGGCATTGGCCAGCAATATGCGTCTTTTCCACCAAATAGCAGAATACCCTGAGGTGGTGGGTGCAATAGACTGCATGCACATACACATCAAAGCACCACCCAGTGAGCGGGATAGTGTCTACATCATCCGCAAGGGCCTCCCCTCCATCAACTGCCAGGTCGTGTGCGATGCCCAGGGCATAATAATGAATGTGTGTGCTGGATGCCCTGGAAGCTATCATGATTCCCACATCTGGCATCTGACGCAGCTGTACCAGAGAGTTGCCAATGGGGACATCCCTGATGGACACCTAGTGGGGGATGCTGGATACGCACTGGAGCCGTGGCTCATGACACCCATCAGAAATTCACACACACTTGAACCAGAACTCCATAATGAGGCACATGCACAAACAAGAAACATTATTGAACATGTGTTTGGGATGCTCAAGTCATGGTTCCGGTGCCTGGACACATCTGGTGGAGTCTTGCAGTACTCACCAACTACATGTACCCAAATTGTCATGGTATGTGCCATGCTACACAATATGATCCTGCGAAAACAGCTGCAGCAGGAACAGCATGGGGCAGGGCCAAACTGCCCCCCACCATTGCCAAGGCCTGCACAGGCACAGCGTGACTTGGAGGAGGAACAACCTGAGCCTGCCCCAGTAGGCAGAAGGAGGCGTGCCCAGTATGCCCTGGCCTTGGCAAAGAGGCAATGCATAGCACATACACTGACTCAGTAGGAACCCTGGAAATGACACCTCTCTCTGACTCACACATACAATAAAAGGGATGCCTAACTTGACACTACCTGTTTTCAAACATATATAGGGAGTGTACTATGTGCATCCAACATAGGCAGCCCTGCAGCACCACCTGAGGCATGATTGCCCTATTTTAAGCAATATAAAGCAGTGCTAAGCACATTTTACCACTATTTAGCATATTTAAGCACAATTGCATGGAGCTGCGCACCACTCAAAATAGCGCAATGTTGGGCAATATTGGGCAACGTTGGGCAATGTTGGGCAAAGTCAGGCAAAGTCGGGTAAACACACTCACACCTGCTTTACTGTTCCTTAACCAGTCAGGTCTGCCCAGAAGGAAAATAAAAAGCAGTGATAGGGCTCGAACTCAGGACACTGTGCACTACAGTCACAGTACTGAACCACTAAGCCATGACAGCATTTCACTGGCACAGACACAGCAGGGCAATTGTAGACTAACACAAACACAAACAAATGCTGTATCATGCCCCCTGAACTTCCCCCCAGGCCTATGCAGACAGATAACAGCAGGCCAGGCAGTGTGAAGTGGGTTGGGTAGGCTATGAAGTCACAAACTAATATAAGTGAAATTGGAAGCTAAGTTCTGTAGTACAGTAGTATGCCTCAAGCCAGTAAGATAGGCAACAGTACAGACTGAAATGGAGTACCTGACATAGCAGTGCAGGTCTAGCAAATGTGTATAAGTGTCAAGTGAACCCCTCAGCCTATGTACACCCACAGTAACAATCAGGTGTGCCCCCTGGGTAGAAATGTACAAATAATAGCTGTCCCCCTCCCTGTATGTAGAAATGTTGTTAAAGTCTATGCAAAGCGACTCATGGAAGCCCTGCAGGCACAGCGTGTTTCCTGTCGATGTGCAACACAAAGGTGAGCCCTGAAGTAAAAACCAACTTGATTCTTCACACACATATAGTATATATGTCCATACTGGGCATGCTCACACACTTCAACAAATTTAGCAAATTTCAGTCAGCAACATACTGAAAGGTCATACAGGGCATGCTCATACACTTAAATAAACAAAGCAAATGTCAGTCAACAACATACTGAAAGGTCATACTGGGCATGCTCACACAGGCCATGTCTGAGTACAGCAGTGGACCACACATATCTGGCAGTTGCAGTTCTTACCCCAGAAACTTGTCACAATTCACCAATCCTGCCTTGCGCACACAGTTATATGGAAACAGACCCATATAATATATTGGACGCCTGTCATAATCAAATTATGTACTACAAGTACTGAACTTGTTCAGAGAAAGTGAAAATTCAAAGAAGATCAATAAATCTCCGATCAGTATCATCAATAAACAATGTGCACTCCTAACATTATCCAATCCATGTTCTGGCAAAAATATTGTCAAAGAGTCCATAGAGAACCATGAAGCTTTCTTTCACAATGTCATATATATCAATGTAACCACATATATGTTCTGAGTTAGTGCAAACTGTAAATGAATGCATGTACATGACTGACACTGCCAACATCTTGTCAGACAGGTTCATACATATTCACCACCTCTCACTGACAAAAGGGCCCATTATCATACCTGGAGATTATGAAAACCCAGAAATTACATATACAATGGTTAAACAGCACTTTCCAAACCTAAAAACACGGCGTCTATGGGATGACATGGTTTACCTAGCTGTGTCATATGTGAACTCCAAAACAAACAGACCCTGCACCTGAACAGTCTGTTGAGACTCACCCTCTGTACAGGATATGAAACTGTTGAATGCGTTACAGCAACATTTGGCACACTCCACAAGTGTTGGTGCACAACGGACCATAGGAACTATTGTCTTATAAGCCTATTAAGCCTGATCTGCAAGGCCATGGAGTCCCTCATGATGGAACTCATAAACAGAGCTATTGTGAACCTACAAACACCCAACCCTACCAATTTCGGTTTGGTCAGGGGCAGAGCATGGTTCCGAAACCTGCCAGACTGTTTTCAAGGCAGTCTCCCAGGACATATATCAATGAAATGAGCTACACATGTCCCACATAGACCTTGAAAAGCCCTCTTCCAACATCCCAGACACATGTCGTATCCACAAAATCAACAACCAGTGCATAAATATGTATGTCATCTGATGGATTGCCAACTGGGGCACAGATAGATCCCACAAGGTAAGAATTGTGGTCTCCTGCTCAAGCTGGTAACAACTGCTGTTCCCCATGGCTCAGTCCTGGGACCCCTCCTGTCTGGTGTATACTTTTCAGAAATACAGTCAAATACATGAGGGCTATGTTTAGCAAAGTTTGTGGATGACTGCAAAAAAGTTGTCATAATTGATGTTTGGGACAACACAGACATCCTTAAAAAGGGTCTCAGTCAGACAAATGTGGTGTAAAAATCATGGCCTCTAGCTACAGTCCTACAAATACCACATAGGTGCCAACACCCTAAATATGTAGGTGATAACAAGGGATCTATGGACACGTGGATAGTCATCTCCACTTTCAGAAACATATTCACAAAGTGGTTAGAAAATCATGCTATGTGTTCCCACAAACTGCCAAAGTCTTTGCATGTAGGTCAAAGGAGGTTCCCTTTACTCATCAGTCATCAGACCTGTCAGAGAGTACCACAACACACTTGCGATGAATCTGACTGTGCACCCTCAGCAGCTGCAAAGACCACTAAAGTACCTCAACAAGAGGATTACTGGCCTCAAACAGTTGCCCCATGCAACAAGACTGAATATAACTCAATCAGTACTCTGTTGCATACTGTCTACTCAGGAGATCCTTGCCCAACATATAGGTCCATGTCCAATGCAGAACTGATGTACATGCGCTGTCTGAAGTAAACCCCAGCTCTCTGTACCACATGCTCTAGGGATATCATCATCACAACATTAAATAGAACATGTTGGAGGGACACATTACTAACTCAGACTTCTCTTGCTTTGGAACAGGCTCCCAACCGACATTAAGCCGAGACCCTCACTGACACTCTTCCAAAGGAGCCTTGATGAGTGTATGTGAAACTGCACTTTCACACCATGGATCACTTCATCAGCTCTTCTACACAGAGGCCTAGGGAACTAACTCCATGGGTGGTGATAGCTGCACACTCTGGCCATACTAATATATGCCTTCAGGCAGCTAGCCTATTACCTACCTATGTACCTCTATAAATATATCTATCTATATATATATATATATATATATATATATATATATATATATATGTATATATATGTAGGGGGAACACAGTATAATCAGCCAAAGATGGATGGGCAGAGATATGTGCAAGAGGGTGACCATGACAGGGAGCCATCCAGGACTGTCCCACCCAGCACACATCCCAATGGCACGAAAGACATACATGAGATGCACATCTCTCCCACTGTACATAACAGCCACCAGTATCTGTAAGCATTACAGTGTATGTGGTCCATGTGCCTGTTGTACAGCATGACTGTACAATGAAGTACACATCTCCTATCTGTAGACATGTACCTATCGCATAGGTTCATAGGTATGTAATAGACTATCTCCATGAAGGCATATATCAGCCTATGCAAGTTGGGCAGCTTTCACCAAATCATTGGGTAGTCTCCCAAGGCCAAGTTCTAACAGTTAGTACCCTAAGTCCCTTTCTAGTGGGGCTGCTGATGTGATGCCTGGCATGAATTGTCTGTTTCCCATCCACTCATCAAGGTTACAATTGAAGAGTGTCAGTGAGGGGTTCTGTCTGATGTACATTTGGGACTCTGTTCCACAGTAAGGCAAGTGTCTGGGATGGTACTCTCTCCCACCAGCATGTTGTATTCATTGTTCTGATGAGGTTCATATCCCTGGAATGTGTAGGCCGACTCAATGTTGTTATGTGTAGATGGAGCATGTTCAACAGTTATGTGTTGGACATGGCTCTGTATGTTACGCAGAGTGTGCCTCTGAGTAGGCAGTACGCAACGAAGAACAGATTTAGTTTTACCAGTGGTGTTACATAACACAACTGTTTGAGGCCAGTAATCCTCTTGGTGAGGTACCTATGTGATCTCTACAGCTGCTGGATATGCTAAGTCGAGTACATCCAAAATGGTGCACCGTACTCAATGATGGGTCTGATGATGTAAGAGTAGAGTGACACCATTACCTCTTTGGATCCTGATGCAAACCCTTTGTTGATTAGGTGGGCCACATAGGATCACCCAATCACTTTGGCAACATGGTTGTCAAAGGAAAGATGACTATGTACATGTGTCCCCAGATCCCTTATCACCTTGTCATTTTTAAGGGGGTAACACCCATGTGGTAGTTTGTGGGTATTGTGTTTTCAACAAAGAGGATCACTATGCATTTCTCTACAGTGAGCTTGAGGCCATGATTCTGATACCACACATCTGTCTCATAGAGTCCCTTCTGGAGAATATGTCTGTTTCCAGGGAATCTATTATGGCAAACATTTTACAGTTCCCAGCAAACTTAGTCAACCACAACTCTCCTGTGTTGGCATGTACATTTGAGAAGTCTATACCAAACAGGAATGACCCCAGGACTGAATCCTGGGGTACACCAGTCGTTACTGGTGTAGAGTCTGACATGTAGCCAGCAACTCGTAATATGTGGAATCTATCTGTGAGCCAGTTTGCAGTCCATCTTGTGATGTATGGATTCATGGCCAGGTTGGTGAGTTCATCTATGATACCTGACTGGGGAATGGTGTCAAAGGCCTTAGCGAGGTATAGATAGGCTTTGTGGAGCTCATTTCAATCATCTGTAGCCTGGGTAACTGTCAAAGAAATCCTCCCAGTTCAGGAGGCGTGGTCTGCATTTGATGAAGCCAAACAGGGTGTGCTCAACTGTGTGAAGGTTCCCAATCTCTGTATTGTTGACTTCCATTATGATTGGCTCCATTGCCTTGCAAAATATACTTTTCAGGCTCATAGTGCATGAATGCCAATGGGTTTTTGTGGCCCCACCCCTTTGGAGTGTGAAGAACGTTGCTGTGCAACATTCTATTGGCACATATTCTGTAGAGAGCATGTAGAGAGAGGTGTAGGTATCCTTGATGAATATGGATGCATCCTCACCCTATGTGCTATGATTCAGGTTATGATGCTGGAAGGTATGGAATGAGTAGCATCCTGGTAGTGCTGGTGTGCTGTCTGGAGCCTTGAACTAGGTTACTGATACTGCACAGATATCAATATTCTCCATAATGAGAAGTGACTTGAGTGTGCGCATCTTGAGACTGAGACTTCTGGCAATGAGTAGCATTTAGCTCACTTTGTGGTTATTTGTGCTGGTTACAGGGTTTGGTTTGTTCTGCGTGACCTGTGTTCCACACCTGATGTCAGTGCCTTATTGGTCCCATCAGACCATAAGCTAATTACCCTACATATCCACATCCTGGACCCACACCCCCATTAAGGAAACCATGTTAAAAAATGTCTCCAAAGACAACTTCATGCTTCTTAAGACAGAAGTGCAACTGCAGGACACCCATGCAGATGGACAATACAGTTACAACTACTGAATCCTTCACAATTGCACTTTATAAGCACTTACATGACTACATGCATCATGCTATCCCAAACAGAACCAAGACTCTATCCTCCAAGAAAAGAAGGCCAATCTGGTGTTCCCCTGCCATAAACAAACTGCACAACAGAAGGAAAATACTGTTGCAAAAGAGGATAAAATCCCATGAGGGGAGGAGTTCCATGGTCCACATCAGTAAGAAGTTGTAATCCATGATAAATTCCTCCAAAGCTAGTTATGAAAACAAAATTGACACTGATTCTAAAGACAACCACAAAACATTCTATAGCTATGTTAAGAATCTCAATGGCAACACTCAGATCTGCCCTGAGTTACTGCACAATGGCACTAAATCTACAAACCCAACTGATATTGCGAACATCCTGGCAAATAGGATCAGTGCTATCTTTACCCCCCTCTCACCCATGAAAGAGTACATCTGTATAACAGAAGACTGCAAAGTTGCTGTCATCATGGCTGAACAGGTAAAAAAACACTCTCGAAAGCCAGGAGCACAGCATCCATGGGACCAGATAACATCCCAGGCTGTGTTCTACACAAACTACAGAACGAACAGGCACCACACCTATGTACCATGTTCAATCATAGCCTCACCTCAGGCTTTGTGCCTGCTGAATGGCGCACAGCAATGGTTATCCCACTACACAAGGGGGGAGCCACCATGGACCCCAGGAACTAGCACCCCATTAGCCTGATGAGCCTGCTCTTCAAGGCCATGGAATGTATCATCATATAACTTATAAAAAAAGACATTGGTAATCTCCAAACTCTGGACCACAACCATGTTGGGTTTGTTAAAGGCAGATCATGTCTCCTAAACCTGATAGACATCATTAAAGCAGTCACCAGAACTGTAGACAAGGGCAAAGTGGTTCACACAGCCTATGTAGATCTTGCCACGGCTTTTGACACCATCCCCCACTCTGGAATTATAGATAAACCCACTAAACTAGGTATAAATCGCTATGTTACAAGATGGATTGCCAACTGGCTAACTGACAGAACACACACTGTGAAAGTATCAGACTCCAAGTACGACATTGGACCAGAGACAAGTGCAGTACCACAGGGTTTAGTCCTGGGTCCTGTCCTGTCTGGTATCTACTTCCCTGAAGTAAACTTTAACATGGAAGGTCTGTGGCTAGTGAAGTTTCCAGATGACTGCAAACTAGGAGCCATAATCAAAACTACTGAAGATGTGGACATCCTACAAAAGGGCCTCCCTGAGACAGATGCCTGGTGTCAAAGCCATGGCCTCAAGCTCGATGCCAAAAAGTGCATTGTCATCCCCTTTGGTAAAATCTCTGTAGCCATGAACTACAACATAGGTGGTAGTATACTTAACACTTAAAGTGTAATAAGAGACCTTGGGTCACAGGTGGACAGTGGACACATCTGTGATAATCCCATCCCCACAGTTGTCAGGAAATCTTTCTACGTGGCACACCTCATCACAAAAGGTGTCTCATGCAGAATAGAAGAGGACATTGTCCCCCTCTACTCATCATTCACTAGATCCATAATAGAGTACAATGCCCCTTTTGCTATGTACCTCACAAGACATCTACAACAATAGGAAAGCCTGCAGAAATACCTCACAGATAGCATTAGTGGCCTGAAATACATGCCATACACAGACCATCTCAAAATGCTCCAGCTGTACTCTCTCACATATCGCCTACTCAGAGGTGATCTCTGCCTAACATACAAAGCTATGTCAAACACAGAGCTGTTGGACATGCTCAACGTAAAACACTCACAATCCCTCTGATCTTCGGCCCCAAAACCCAGAGTGAAATACAAAAGGAAGTGGTGTATCCATTTACCTTATGGATACCCACACCTTCGGGATAGTGGCACAGCATGAGGCCTTGGAGACCATGCAAGTGCAACTAACATTGGGCAAAGCTGCTTATCAGATTGTAGCCTGCTACAGATCACCTACCTTGTCTCAGGAACCTCACTCAGTATTCCTGAGAACAGTGGAAAATATAAAGGTCCTACCAAACACCATTATATGAGGAGATTACAACTACCAAAACACTGACTGGGAGAATTACTCGTGTACAACATCCTTTGCCCAATGCTTCCTAGAGTTTAAAAACTCAAACGCTCTGGAACAGCTGGTCACCACACCCACTAGAGGTGACAACATGCTGGACCTGATCATCACCAACATGGGGTACCAGTGTTCCACAACAGAGATAAACCCCTCACTGGTAATATCAGATCATGAAGTAATCACACTGGACATCCACATCATGCCCCCTAGAGTCAAGGAAACCACTGTGAAGATAGCAAACAGCACACTTCTCAAGACCAAAGTGGAAAGTTCAAAAGCACCCTTGCTATAGGATAATGCTATACAATCTGCAGAATCATTTACAAGTGCATTCTATGAGCATCTACAGGGATGCATGGATCGAGACATGCCAAATAAAAACCAAGATGTACTCCTCCAAAAATAGGAAACCAATCTGGTGGTTGTCGCACATAAATAAGCTATAAAACAGAAGGAGGGAATGAACACATAATAGAGCAAACTTAACATAAGGAAAGGCATCACTAATCATTATTAGGAAGAAACAATGATCGCTCATAAAATAATCCAAGGCCAGTTTCTAAAGACAAATTGCCAAGGAATGTAAGAATAACAGCCACAAAGCCTTCATTAGCTATACCAAACATTTAGGTGGCAACTCTCAAAAATGCTGTCAGCTACTGCAAAATGGAAAAAAGATACACTGAACCAACTTACAATGCCCACATCCTGAGGGACAAGCTCAGTGCAAACCCCCCCCACATCACCCCCAAAAGGGCCTGTGTCCATCACAGAAGAATGCAGAGCACCAGACTTCATGAACATGCAGGTAAAAACAGCCCTCTCCAAAGCTAAGAACACAGCATCAATGGGACTGGATGGTGTCCCAGGCTGTGACTTACGCCAGCCCCAAAAGGAACTACACCCTCACCTACATTCACTGTCCAGACTCAACCTTACTACAGGCTATGTGCCCAAAGAATGGCATACAGCAACAGTCATCCAGCTCCACAAAGGGGGTGCCACAACAGAACCAGGAAACCATTTGCCCTATAGGCCTACTCAGCCTGGTCTGCAAAGCTATGGTGCAAATTATCATGGAACCCATAAACAGAGACATTGGGGACCTCCAGACACTGGACTCTACCCAACTTGGCTTTGTTAAAGGTAGATCCTGGCTCCTATACCTAGTTGACTTATTTGAAACAGTTACCAAGGACATAGATGGAGGTGAAAGTAGTCCACACAGCCCAGCTGGACCTCACTAAGGCCTTTCGACACCATTCCCCACAATGGCATCATGGACAAACTTACCAGTTTGAACATTAACAGCTATGTCACAGGATGGGTGGCCAACTGGCTCACAGATCAAACACACATGTTCAGAGTTGCGGGTGCCATGTCTGACTCTAAACCAGTCACAAATGGCATCCCAGAGGTATTGGTCCTGGGACCCCACCTGTTCAGTAGATACTGCTCAGAGGTACAGGCAAGCACGGGAGGAGTATGGCTGAACAAGTCTGCAGATGACTGCTAGCTGTGGTCCATAATCGACTCCACGGCTGACACAAACATCCTACAGAAGGGTCTTACAGAGACAGCTCCCTGGTGTTAAACAATGCCCTCAAGCAGAATGCCAAATAATGCATAGTCATCCCCTTTGGATAAAACAAAGTGCACACAAATTACCACATAGGTGGTAATCCAGTATGTACGGCAAATGTAATTATGGCCCTGGGGACCCAGGTAGATAGTAAACTCTCCTTTGATGTTCACATTGCCAAAGAGTCTACAAATTCCTTCTATGTAGCCCCCCTAATGTAACCCACTTTGTCTAGTCTGATGCTGTCACCATCCTACAAATATACCTGTGGAAAGGAGAACTCCCAGTAATGTGTATAGCTCGTCGTGTAAATGCGTACTGCTCTAGTATCATTAAGTAGTTAGATAGGGGTTTAACTCCTGCACTTGACACCTGTATGAGAGTGTGTCTGTGTGTGTGTATCTCCTTGTAGAAAAGCAACCTTTTTGGAGATGACTACAACACCTTAAAATTGGTATACTTATCTTTGTCAAGTCTGATGATGTCACCATCCTACAGATATACCTGTGGAAAGCAGAACTCCCAGTAATGTGTATAATGCGTCATGTAAATGCGTACTGCTCTAGTATCATTAAGTAGTTAGGTAGGGGTTTGAATCCTGCATTTGACAAGTGTGTGTGTATCTATCTCCTTGTAGAGGAGCAACCTTTTTGGAGACAACTACACCTTAAAAGTGGTATACTTATCTTTGTCAAGTCTGATGATGTCACCATTCTACAAATATACCTGTGGAAAGGAGAACTCCCAGTAATGTGTATAGCGCATCATGTAAATGCATACTGCTTTAGTATCGTTAGGTAGGGGTTTGAATCCTGCATTTGACAACTGTATGAGAGAGTGTGTGTGTGTATCTCCTTGTAGAGGTGCAACCTTTCTGGAGACAATGACAACACCTTAAATGTGGTAAACTTATCTTTGTCAAGTCTGATGATGTCATCATCCTACAAATATACCTGTAGAAAAAAGAACTCCCAGTAATGTGTATAGCGCGTTGTGTAAAAGTGTACTGCTCTGGTATCATAAAGTAGTTAGGCAGGGGGTTGAATCCTGCACTTGGTGAGTGTGTGTGTGCTCTATGTGTGTGACACAGTTGGTCACTGTGTTGTGGGTTTTGCTTTTACTACAGTATGACATATCACAATGACAACAGTATGTGCATTGCACGTCAGGTAGCTGTGTGGCAAATACATATATGTACACATGACCTCAATTATTTCATAGGTGGTAACCCTGCTTTCTCCATGAACACATCTGTTATCTTTGCCAGAGTTTAGGTCACATCTGTATGCTTGTGACAATCCCAGCCTCTGCAGTGATCCCTGGCCTAGGTCATCCGTGTCACACACACTCATTACGGTTTCTATTGAATAGTGTGAGTGAGGGTTTATGCCTGAGGTATATTTCAGACCAGTTCAAATGCAGCAAAGTCTGTCAATGATTGCTATTCATTATAGGTGTACAACAGCCTTTGTGGATATGCATGCAGACCCCTTATTGCTTATGTGATTCACCGAGGGATTTCAAAATACCTTTGGAAATGTGATTACCAAAGGAGAGATGATGTAACACTTGGCTGTATGTACACATCTGTACCTGTCAACATGTTGGGGGCTACTACCTATGTGGTACTGTGGGAATACTATGTTTTGTAAAGGTGGATGACCATGCTTTATTTGGCTTATAGCTTTACAGCATGGGTTTGACAACAGGTATCTGTCTGTATGATACCCTTGTGGAGGATGTGTGTGTCATCTGGAGAATGCATTATAGGCCACAGTATGCATTTCCAGACATGGACGGACATATACCTACTGTGTTTGCTTGTACCTAAGTGAGCTATATGGCAATCAGGAGTGGTTCCAGGAATGGGTGCAGGTGAACACCACTGGTTACTTGCATAGTATAGTTTCTGAAGGGTACAAATGTTACTGTGTGTCCTACATCTGTGTGTCAGTTGTCAAGACATCATCTAGTGATTGTTTATGGTCAGGCTGTTGAGGGTATGTATACTACCAGAATGCAAACCAATAACAGATAGTAACAGTATCACCCACAGCACAGTGTCAAACTATGTCATACACACATGTGTACCCAAGTTCCAAAATGTGTGTAGTACAATGCATACTGGCCACCAATAGAAACTATGGAGTGTTAACACTGTGTAATACAGGGCATGTCACCCTGACCATGTGTCCACTATGCACGTACATGCATACAGTGCATCTCCACCATGTTCTCATATGTACACTTGCAAACCTGTGCTGCACACATCCCACATGTACTGTCCACTCTCTAACACATGCTGCCAATACTACACACATCAGCCAAGTGGCACGTGGGTGGACAATACACAATTGGGATTAACACTGGTGTAAACAATACTACATTGACAATCATAGCTTTAATGCATCATGCCTGCTCAGCTACACCTTCAAGGATATCATTGCACTTTACTGCTGACAACATGCTAACATTGCTATACTGCTATAAAGTCACCCTGTGCATCAACACCATGTTAGCCTGTTCCTGCATCAATGTTACAGATGGCAGGAGGTGGCACATGTTTCATCATATGCACAGTGTGTGTTGTTGGTTTGCCAGAGGCCTACATTGAGCCATACAATCAACATGTATATGTGTGTGTGTGTGTGTGTGTGTGTGTGTGTGTGTGTGTGTGTGTGTGTGTGTGTGTGTGAGGGCCAAGAGTACTGGTATGGGCTAATGTTGATGTAATGTGTGTGGGTATGTGTTAGCCCTAGGTGTCTGGTTTATGTGTGTGTGTGTGTCTGCATGCACACAGTTCCACCATGTGGCTGCCAGCCTGTACCTGCCAGGCTTTTCAGATCACTGTCTCTAGCCACAGATATGGTATCTGTGCCTGGCAGGGGTGCTACTGACAGTATCAGGTACTAAGCTAGACTGAGTACTATCCTCAGTGGTAGACATATGTACATTGGACCCAGGTCCCTGCTAGGACTGTCCAGAACCATGTGCACGTGGTCTTCTAGGATGGTCTATGGACAGCCCACCCCCAACATTGCTGGGGCTAGTACTGGCACTACGGGAGCAGCTGTGACTTGACGGATGTCTGCGGTGACTGCCAGCTGCTGATGTTGCTGGCATACGTCCACGTCGACGTCTCAACCATTCCACACTGTCCTGACACATGGACATGACATTGCAGAGGACATCTAATGTCTCACCCCAACGTCTACCAGTGACCTCAGTGTAATTATGGATGGCACCTGCTAGGTCATGGATACTGTCATTTAAAGCGGTGTTATGTGCCCTCTGTGCCCTTAGTCCCTGCCTGGTGTACCATTCCATACTTGCCTGTGCCTCCATGATGGCCTGAAACATGCGTGAGGTTGTAAGACCTGTGGGTATGGTTGCTGTGTCTGGATGCATGTGCCATAGGTACCATACTGTCTTGGCCATTGCCGACTGTATACTGTCCCTCAGCTAAGGGCACTGGTGATGATGGATGTATTGGCAGTATGACTGTGTACGTGGATGGGGTGGACAGCTGTATACTGTTGATTGGTGGCCCAACGACAGACCCTGGCAAACATGCCTGTGCCTCAACACACCTATCCTCATTATCACTATTTGTGTCAGTGACATCAGGTTCCCTGCTGCAGTGAACCAGCCCAACCTCAGCACCTGTGAGAGGAAGACAGGAAACACACTTTACAACCTGTACATGATGTCAGTACACATGCACACATGAACAAATGCATACATGCACACATGCACAAATGCACACATGAACACATGAACGTATGCACACATGCATACATGCACACATGAACACATGAACACATGAACACATGCACACACATACACTCTTCACTAAAGCAGACACACACACACACACACACACACACACACACACACACACACACACACACACACCACCACCACCAGCAATCCAGAACATACTCAATAGCAGTTGATGGTGGGGTACAGTATCACAAGACAAACTGTCATATCACACATGTCAGTATGCAGGATGTGTGTTGCTCAACAGCATGCAGTGCGAGTTAAGACAGTCCTTGCTAATTACAATATACATGGCTTTGATGCATGTGTGTTGTTGTTCAGTGATTGGCCTCACCCTGGAATGCAATGTGTACATGGACACAACATTGCTGTGCAAGTATTACAAGCTCTTCGATGTGCTGTGCACCATCACTCACAGGTATACATACCATGGCTGGATGTTTATCTGTGTGTCACATAGTTATCCATTACTGATTAGAGCATCTCTGTCTTTGGCAGATAATTGTGGACACAGGTTTAGCTCATGCCTGTTATGTATACACACAGGATGAGTGGTGCGTGTATATCTGATGGAATACCATTGCTCAACATAGCCATTGTACAGTAGTTATGGTGAGTGTAGAACATATTGTGGACATGCCAGTGCCAGCCATGACATGGCATGCTACAACACAGCTGCAACATTAAACATCACGCATACCCAATGTGTGTCATGTGACCTATACACTCAATAGCATAACAAGACATATATGTGTCACTTTGTGCAAATGGTGATTGCTATGCATAATGTGTATAGGTGCATATGTTTAAACACACACAGCATTGAGGTGTATAGCAATGAATGCTATGTGTAGTACTGTGGTTACTGTAACTGGATGGCGTGTAGTACCATGAGCCATCATCATGCAGCATCATGTGGTCACTCAAGGCTACTAATGTGTGCCAGACCAGCACTTATCATGCTGTACTTGAACCGCAGTACCATGGCTACATTCACCATTTCACAGCCAGTTGTTACATGTGTTTGTAAGGTGCCCAATAGGAAGCATTGCCTAACATGAATGTGTTGTGTGTTGAAGACTGTCGCACTGCCCCATGACAGGCCTCTACCCCTCAGGTATATTATGTGTGTTGTGTGGATGCCATTTGGGATACTGGAGTGTGAACTTACAGCGTGTGTCTGAATACACCATGTGTAGCATATTAACATGTACTGTGTATGACGAAGTTGTGTATGTTGCGTGCATGTGTATCCACAATTGTTTGGGATGCTCTGTGTATTGCATGTGTTTGAGGCAGCCACTCAGGTTACTGAGATGTGCATAGTCTCACAGCAAACATGCACAGCATGCATTATGCATAGGTGTGTTACATATGTACATGGCCTACACCTCACCTATGACATGCACATTTTATTTGCAATATTAAATGTAATGGGTCTGCTGCCTTGCTGTCACACCAGAGGGACCTACTAGGATATGAAACAGTTTGTCACTGGTAACAACTGTGCTGTTGCTACTGTGGGTTTGCAATCTTATAGTAGCACAATGGTTGACAGTCACAGGCCTACACATCATGTTTCAAATTATCAGTATTGCACAACACCAGGCTCCACATCTTCTAACTACACATACACATCTCACATATGCATGTTCTAACAATAGAGGTAACAGTAGTCTACAGATAAGCCATGTTACCTGCACTCTCCATGTGAACTTGCTGGGGGGCTCCAGCCTCCATGATGATACATGTATGCTGTTGTTGTTGTTGGCCGGGAGCCCCCAGGCTCAGGAGCAGCTCCTCTACTCTGGTGAGGGTGGGATGGGTGGTAACCCCACCACCTATGGCAAGCTGTTACCTACAGACATCAGACGCACGCTGCCGGACATGTCTAAGTACATCACTCCAGTGATGGCGTACCTGCTCATATGTCCAGTTATGCATGCCTATGTCATTTATCCTACAGACAACATCTTGCCACAGTGCAGTCCGCTCATGCTGGTCCTGGCTGGTTCTTGAGAATAGCAGGGTGTAGTTTTGGATGAGACTAGTGGTTAGGATTTCATCCTCTGCAGGACTTTAGGTATGGTTGCGATGGGGGACCATGATCCTGGAAGACAATGAAACAATATGTGTGAGCAAGTCATGTGGCACACTTAACATTCTACAGTACAAATATCATTGAACTGCCATAAATAGCAAACTATTGTTTGTCAGAGGATACACACTTTCAATACCACTTTCAATACTACATACCAGTGCTCAACTCACAACTGCCTGACAGTGCCTGACATGCTCTATATATTAAAACATTTTCTGCACAGCAACAAAGAGAAACCACTATGTAAGACTATGCAACAGTACATGACATACTGTATGCGACACAATGCACCACCTAGCCACAGGAGGTATATATAATGCTAATGCATAAAGAAATGTGTAATCCATTGCAATGATTGTAAAGTCCAGTTACAGTATTACCAGTATACCACACTAGTTGTTGATGGAAAAGCCCTCCTTAAAATATGTTCACATTCGTGAATATAGGTGGCATACTGCTGTACTAGACTATACATGTTGCCAGATACGCACTTATATCCTGTAACACACATATGACCGAGGGCATGTTACAGGCATACCCACACACACACATCAGACATACATACAGGACACAGAGGTATGGCAACCCAGATGAGCTTTACGTGTGTACCATACAGTACTGTGTGTCAGTACTTACAAACCCTTATGCCTGAGGTATGTAATCTGTGAAGACTACAGGGAACACAAAAACAGTATTTCCAAGCAATTTGGACATACACCATACTGTGCTGTTTAGGCCTACAGCTTCAGGTAGTACTACAGTCCATACAGGATTTGGATTCACCAACAGTACCAATCAATGAGCATACATGTACTGCTTTATCCTCCAATGGCACACCCCAGTTAACACCAAGGGACTACGTCAGACCGTATGCCATACTGCTTTTTCTGGCTAGCAATAGCATACACATCATTTGCTGGGATCAGAGCTAGGACACATAATACCATGACAGAAACAGTTTCCCACTAAGCTATCCCACATATACACAACTGTGACACATTCACCAACACATTCACCATCACAATCAGTCAACCTCACATAGCAATTATTGCAACAAGTACATGTGGGTGTGTATTGGATCATAGGTAGGTAATAGGCTATTGGCCCTAGGGCCTATAGAAGCCTAGCCAGATGGTACCCTGGCCTTTGACACCCAAGTAATTTAATTGCATGTGCCCCTGTCAAGCAGAGCCACAGAGGTGATTCCTGGGGTATATTTCCTATCTCCCATCCAATCATCAAGACTATTCCAGACGAGTGCTACTGAGGACCTTTGTTTGCTATTGATAGGTAGTTTGTTCCAGAATATGGGATGTCTCTGAGATAGGAATCTATCCCTCCAACATGTTCTGTTTATTGAGGTAACAAGGTTTAGGTCCCTAGAGCATGTAGCTTGTAGGGATTGTGATCTGTTTATGTGGAGCATGTCCAACAGCTCTGGGTTTGACATAGCTTTGTATGTTAGGCAGAGGTCACCTCTGGATTGGCAGTATGCAACACAGTCTAGCTGTGGTTTTGTGAGACGGTCTGCATAGGGCATCTGTTTGAGGACAGTAATACTCTTTGTGAGGTATGTCTGTGACCTTTCCAGTTGCTGTAGATGTCTTGTGAGGTACATACCAGAAGGGGCATTCTACTCTATAATGGGTTTTGTGAGTGATGAGTAGAGTGGAACACTGACATCTTTTTCCCTGGATGACACAGCTTTTGTGATGAGGTGTGCCATGTAGACAGATTACATGACTAGTGTGGCATAGTGATTATCAAGGGGGGAGACTACTGTCCACCTGTGTCCCATGGTCTCTTATCACACTTTCGGTGTTAAGTCAACTACCACATATGTGGTAGTTCATGGGTACAGAGTTTTTAGCAAAAGGGATGCCATTGCATTTCCGACATCCGAGCTTGAGGCCATGGCTTTGTCACCAGGCATCTATCACAGTAAATATGACTTTCTCT
Source organism: Protopterus annectens (assembly GCF_019279795.1). NCBI lineage: Eukaryota > Metazoa > Chordata > Ceratodontiformes > Protopteridae > Protopterus > Protopterus annectens. The sequence goes on along the minus strand of NC_056730.1, from coordinate 248,922,334 downwards.
CTCTCTTTCTCTCTCTCTCTCTCTATATATATATATATATACACATACATATAAACATCCATTGGTGTACATATAGATATACATATAGGCACATATACAGCCCACCTTTCATGGTGGGAATATCAATTATGCGAAATATGTGAGGTTGTGAGGTATACAGTTATGTAATGATATTGCACAGTCTTGTGTGAAATGCATTGAAGGTGTTCTCAACCCATGTGGCTTTAGCAGGCCTCACTGACTGCCACACTGCAAACCTAACAAATCACACCCACCGCGCTTAACCATCACATGTCATATAGCAGCACTGTATGCTGTCTTGTTTGCCACACACTACTACCTACATACAAATATGCACATAACAACCTTCAACATATATATGACCTCCTTTCAGAAACAGTTGCAGTATGTTCCTTGCTCTATGCACATGTACAGATGCTAATATATCTGACATAGCTATATCTCTCCGTATGTGTGTGCCATACACACACAAGGTCCACACTGTTGTAAGTCCCTGGACCTCAGGGCTGACCTGTTGGGCCTTGCTGCAATGTGAATAGGTGTCATGTGTGAGCACACAGTAATATTAGAGGGTGTATACATAGCTGCAAATGCTAGATTAGCATATTAGGATATTAGCCTGGTACAGCAGTTGCCAATGCTAAGCTACACGTTGATATGACTATCATGCATGTGTTACTCTGTCACATCCATGTTTATATAGCTGTATGCACTACTCCCCCAAACAGCCATTGTCCACACTACTGTACAGAACACAGATAACATGGATCAGATGTTTGACATTTAATGCTGAGCTACATATATCAAAGTTATGTCCCACTGCACACAGCTACACACTGATTTGTCCATGGCAGTAGTTATGCAGGGCATCTGTGCATAGTTACGTACTGCTGCCACATATTGATGTTTCAAAGTATGTAGAGTAGTCTTCAAATACATTTACTACATGCCAGTAAATACATATCTGTTACATACCTTTTCTTTGTATGTGTTCGTAGTTTTCAGTTCGGTGTGTCTTTGCCTTTTTTTTTTTTTTTTTTTTGGTTGGTGTGGATGGGTGTGTGTGTCTCTCTCTCTCTGTCTCTGTCTCTCTCTCCCTCTCTCTCTCTCTCAGTATCTGCAATGGGATGATTGCATGTGTGGGCAGCAAGTACAGCCTGCTTTTATAGGTATCTGCACGTGTGCATGTGATGGCCTCTGCACCAATTGGTGGCCACCAATTGGTAATTGCATGCAGCCTGCTGTGTAGTAATTGCAGTACTCACTGTCATAGAAACTCAATGCTATACATTGCTATGTCAGGTAGGAGTACCCTTTTAGCTTTCCAAAGTGGGGCCCATGCTTGTTTGCTGTGGACACCGTTGTGTAAGTCAGAAGGTTGGTATATTTCTTATATCTGAAGCTAAGGGTGTAGCCAGTGATTTAAATGTTGTACTCAGACCTGAATGTTGTCACTTCCAGTACACAGTTGTCAGTGTAGAATTTTACTCACCTCTACAAATGCTAACACAAGATACATGGGAGTAATAGTTTATTTTCTACTTATACAACTAACTTCCATACAAAAGTAGTTATTGAGATGTATTCATATGGCACACGAACTGTTTGTGAACTGCTATACTGTGAATATTAATGTACTCACTTCTGCACAGTTTTTACTTTTTTATTGTTGACATTAGCACAGGATGCTCAAGAAAACTGGACAATTCCAGTACTGAGTATGCCTGCCTACAACCTTGGTAGACCCTGAACACACAGGTATATTGTACAGTAGGGTGGGGATGCAGACATACAGAGAGCATTATGTATTATTGTGTGATTGTTATCTTGCTGGACTTTAATGGCTGCTGTGTACCTGTTAGTTTAGCAAGGTAAGTAGTCTGTCTGCATAGCTCACAACTGTGGACCTATCCAGATGGTAGCCAGACGTTAGGCTGTTATTCTCTGTCTGTGCAATGCACAGGTCTTTCCAGCACTGGTACGATGCCATTGTTACAGTTGTTTGGTACCAGTACAGAGCTACATCCTTTGGTATTTCAGTGTTGTTCTCCTACATAAGGGTATGTTTGTGGAACTCCTTCCAAAGATTTTGCACAGTGTGTAACAGCAGAAAAGCTGTTATGCCTGTGTGTTTCTGCCTCGGCCAGGCCTCTGAAACACTCAGGTACATATTTGAACCGAGTGAGGTAAAGGTAGGTAAAAGTGAGGTACACCTTTTAAATATTAAGGACAGTAAGTGGAGACTTCGGGAGAACCAGTGCATATGAATTACTACACCTTTTCTGAAGTACAAGTGGTGTCTAACTCCTACATATTGTCATTATTCTTTAGGTGTAATACCCCACCTTTCTCGTAATGTCAGTACTTTTCAGGGGATTCAGAGGGACACAGATAACATATGTTTCAAAATCAGGAACATCCCTGATAAGTAGTCACAGTTGGGATGTATGTCCTCTGCCCTAGTCAGATATGCCAGTGTTTATACTGCTATGATACTGTCTGGGGGTTGTAAAGTACTGCTGTAACATCATTTACTGCTAGAATGGCTGGTTCTCTTATCACAGTCATTTAATGCAATTCCACAACAACTGCTGGTAAACAGGTTTTGTGTTATGGCATTCCTATTTTTCCTTTACATTCACTCATTCTGATGCATGATATATCTATTTCAGCAACAACCTGCTGTATATCTACTGTGGCTTAGTGGTATTTCATGCAGTCTAGTGTATCCTGAGTTTGAGACTGACAGTGGTGTTTTATTTTGCTGCTGAGCAGAACAAGGGCCCTCACATGCAGGGTGACTAAGGCACTTTTAAGCAGTTGTAAGTGGGTTTGCGCAGGTTTGCATGAAGCTTAGCAATGCTTAGCTAAGTGCATACAAGCGCACACTCACGCAAACCTGCTAACTACTGCTTAAAAGTTCTTACTCCCGCTAAACCTCATGCTCATTTCTTTGAAAGAAAAGAAAATGGGGAGATAGGACAGTGGTAAAAAAGGGGCACAAAGAGGGAAAGACAGTAGGGAAAACAGCTCGGGATGTGCAGGATGGGTGTAGGGAAGGACCATAGCTGCCCATTTCTTTTACAGCAACAGCTGTGCATATGCAATACTTTTGGAGGGAAATATGAAACCTTCCACACCTGAGAGAGGGGTGTGGACAACAAAGTATGTTGTACTGCCAATTGAATTGCATTTTATATGTCCAGCAGACATGTGTGCAAAATGGGCAGCTATGTATGGGGCGTAATTTTTTTTTTTGGAGCAGATTGCCCTTTTTATTTCTTTTTCCAGGTGAGAGTGGAATGTGGGTTAGGGGATGTAGGTATATTTGGGGAGGTAGTTTGAGGAGGTAAACAGACAGGACAAACAAGAAACATACAGGGGTGGAATATGACACATGTGGTGGGTGAACACCATTGACAGAGAAGGATGTTTGGAAATCGCAAGCCCATGAGCCCACAGATGGCAACAGTGGAACTGAGATCCCCACCCATGGGCATTCACCACTGCACCTTCACAGCCCAGAGGGTGGCTGTGCTGGGGGCTGCGTAGGAGGGGCAGGCTCACCCATGAGTCACGCCACTCGTCCCTCAAGGTGGCGTAGAGGATCAGCGACAGAACGCTTGATCTCCCTACGCACCACAGCCCGGACCATTCAGAGAGTGATAGGTGGCCCTCCTCCGACCACGCTTGCACAGGGGGGGCAAGCCCCATCCCCTGCAGTGCTTCCACCCAAAGCTGGCATAGGGCCAATGGAGGAGGAGGTCCCAGGCTGGGCACTGGACCTGCTGTTGCCAGGTGCCATCGCCAGCTGAGGTGGGACAGGTGTGTCCGCTGGGACCAGCCTTCCCATACATTCTATGTTTAGGAGGATTTAATGGAAATATGGGTTAGTAACAGTCAACAGCATTCCCAATTAGTTATAACAGCATGCAGCAGTATTCCCATTAACCCAACATACCAGAGTTCCAACAGTTGAATAGCAAGCATGACACATGCATATATGGAACAACAGTGGACATTACAACAGCATGCAGGTTTAATTGATGGCAACAGGCCACCAATATTGTGGTATTTGAACAGGGCACATGCATCGAAATAAATGCAGATATTTATAAACCAATAGGACACATGTCCCAACAAATGTTTTGAGATTAGACATACTCATTGAGGTGTGGGATTGCATTTTTTATGCACATACAGTAGGGTGGAAAATGATAGCTCCATTAACAACTTATATATCCTTCTAGTTTACACTGCATTCCTATTAACTGCAGTTATATGTCCTCTACATTTATTATTACACTACCCAATTGTCCCTAAATCGTGAGATGGGTTTTGCTAGATCTTTATATACATGGGCTGTATCTGACATACAAACTGTCCAGGATGCAGATGTTACTGATACATATTTTGTGAGTTGCTCAGACACACCACTGCTGAGATGGTACACTGACAGCTCTACTTTCCTATACTTATCTAGATATGTTTAGGTGAAATTATCATTTATATGTTAACAGCTCCCTACATTTCTGCCAGCACAATGACATTTCTGGGGAACACAATACCAAGCTACACATGTGCCAGATTAACCTGTACATGCTGGGCATGAACCAACAGTTGAGGACTGTGAATATGCTTAAAAGCTACTGGCACTCCCTTCATCCACTTTATATGGGCCTACCCAACTGTTTGTTAACAGCGCTTAATACAACAGTACTATTTCTATAATGCAAGAGTACAACAACATATCAAAGAAAATGACACAGACACACTCCAGGAATTATACCTTTATTAAAGACTACACTTTTCTAGAGGCTCTCTCATTTATTTTATATAACAGTACATGCAGCAGAATGATTACAGAATTATTATACCTTTATTTATTGTGTTAAAACACTTTTTTCAGGCTCTCTCATTTATTTTACATAACAGTAGAAGCAGAATAATTACTAACCTGCCTGGTGGTGCAGCCTTAGCAGCCTATCTGCATAGGCTTGCTGATTCGCAGCATGGAGACCTGCAGCTGTGAAGTGAATGAAGTGATATTGAGACATACCTATCCATAGTATACACTAGAATAGCAATTCTTACATACTTAATTCCATGGCTACTTACTCAGTAGTGAGGCATTCTCCATCTCACGGGCCTCCTGGATCCACTGGTCCAGTTGATCTGCCTTGCTTCTCTTCAGGTCTACGTGGTGGTGTCTGACCTGCTCACCAGTCCGAGGGACACCTGTGGCACTGGTGAGTTCATGAGCTAGACAGTCCCAGGCTTCCGCTTTGTATTGGGTGCCCTGGTACTGACCCTGCAGGAGTCTATCCTCATGATTATGGACAAGGAGACAAACCATTACTTTTGACTCCTCAATGCCCCAACGTTGCGCTCGAAAATGAGAGCCCTCTCCAGCACTGGCCATTGCTGCCTGCAGATGGGAGCTACAACCAGTTATGGCAAGTATTCCTGCCTATGGAGCTTAAATATGCATCATTTCCCACACTTATTTGTGATTGGCCAGTTTTGAATAAACACAGGTGAATGTACACCTGCTTAGCAATGGGTAAACTTCCATTGATTTGTATGTGTGTGTTGAAAGTGCATACTTATGAAAAGCTGTCATGGCTTAATTGTTCAGTTCTGGTATTAGAGTGCACAGTATCCAGGGTTCAAGGCCTGCCATTGCTTTTTATTTCACTACTGGCCAGACCGGCTAGGAGGTGTGGCTATGTTTTACCAACTTTGCTCAACTTTGCCCGACTTTGCTATATGTTGCCTGATGTTGCTCTACGTTGCTCTACATTGCGCTGATTAGCGCGGTGCGCAGCTACGCACAATTATGCTCTGTTTGTGCTAGTTGGCGCGATGTGCAGCTCCACACAACGCTATTGCGCTAGTTAAAGCAGTGCTAAGCTATGAGCAATTATACTGAAATGTGTTTAATACTGGTAAACTTTGCTTAGCAGTGCTTCACATTGCTTAAGTTACATTACTTATGCATTCATCAGTATGCATAACCATTTCACTTTTTTATATGTATATAAAATTTGTTTACTACTACATAGGCCATTTCAATGCTTTTTACTACAATTTCAATGATAAATGTCAGGTATTCTTTTCATATACAGATTTCCAACAGAAAATAAAAAGGGGAGTGGTGGGACTCGAACCAGGAATGCCTCCTCTTTGTGCAAAAGTTCTACCACGACGCTATTGCTATTTTGCTTAATTTGCATATATGTTTCTTATTATCCTCTTCGATTTCTTGACTGCTAACTGTAGCTAAGCAATGGGCAAACATGGGCAAACATGCACAAACAGGGGCAGCTATATCGGGAATAATTAAAAAAATAAATAAAAGTTTTACATTTTATAATTGCACTGGGGTTTAGAATGTTGGGGAGTGTGGTGTTGGGTATGTATACATTTGAGTGGACTCGCTCATGTCAGTTGACATTTTCCAACTCTGAGACTTGCAGGGGCATGGATTTTTGGACTGCTCGGCAGCCTGACACGCCCCCTGCACTCATGCATGCTCCGTGTTAGCCTTTGAGTTGAGGCAGCGCTCCCTCATTAATAAGCATGGCGCACTGCCGTCTTACTTTTACACTGGCATTTCCATGTAAGCCTACTCTAGTCTTACACGGAGGATTCGTGAATCCTGGGGTATGTCTTTAATTTAACTGGTTATAATTTTTCTGACACTGAATTAGCAGTATTAAACTGTGGTATTAAATTACTTCCAACTGTTATACCTAAAATGTATTCTTTTAAAATGGATGTCTTTAAATTAGTGAGGAAGTTGCACTTATTATGTTTCTTTTTAAAGTATAATAATAGTACAGAGGTAATGAATTCTTCTGAAGTAAATAATTCTTTGAATGAAACAGTATCTATGGAATTTGTTTCATGTGATTCTTCTTTTGAAAGTAATGAAACTGAGAATGCTTATTGTCTACTGCCGACTGATAAAATTGGTAGTAGAAGCAACTATATACCCCCTTTTATTAATGAAACAGTTAAATATTTTTCTAGTGTAGTAAATTATTCTATACAAAATATCTTTAACCAAAAGAATAATATTTTGTATAATTTAACAAAAAATTAATGGGAGGCACTGAAAGCTATGTGAAATAGAAATTATATTATTTTTAAACCTTCAGATAAAGGTAACAAATTAGTTGTGATGACTGTTGAACAGTATTATAAAATGTGCATGGATAATTTGAATAACAATGAAGTATATAGAGTTGCATTATGGAAGGAATATGAAGGAGCTTTATCAGCCTATAACGAATTAATATATAGGGGACATAGGTTGGGGTATTTTGCTAAGAATGATATAGAGAAGAAATTTTCCATAGATACATTTTCAATGGCTAAATTTTATGTCTTCCTAAGTTACATAAAAATAAGTGTAATCTCCCAGGTCGCCCCATAGTTTCTGCATGTAACTATTTCCTTCATAATACTGGACGTGTGTTGCATGAACAACTGTTACCTAAAGTTGTAAAGCTGTCTTCTTATATTAGAGACACTTTTGACTTTTTGGAAAAAGTGAGAAAAATTATATTGAATGAAAACAGATATTGGATAGCGATAGATGTTAAAAATTTGTATACTAACATCTCACATGAATTGGGTATTGAACTACACTAACTTATTATGTAACGGATTTAGTACAGTTTTGTCTCAAAAATAATTTCTTTGAATTTAATGGCACTTTGTACCAACAAATAAAGGGAACAGCAATGGGAGCAGTCTTTGCTCCAATGTACGCAAATTTATTTATGGGACATTTTGAAGTACAATCTCTTTATAGAATGATTTTTTTTAGAAATTATGTGGTAGAATACTACCGTTACATAGATGATTTAATTTTCCTATGTGAAGGTGGTAGGTCCAGTGTAAATAATTTCATTCATGAGTTAGATCATAATAATTTTAGAATTAATGTTGATGGTGCGCAGTGTTGTGAAAGAGTGACATTTTTAGATGTAAATCTAGAGACAGAAGGAAACAAAGTGGTGACTTCTGTTCATTATAAGTTTGAAGGAGTAAATAATTTCATATATGGAACCAGGTGTCATCCTTCACATTTAATATCTGCACTTCCTTATAACAAATTGTTGCGTATTTCAAGATTAACCAGTGATATAAAGAAAAAAGAGAAAGAAATTGAACAAATTTGCAATAAATTTATACAGAGAGGCTATAGTGCAGTGTGTGTAGAGCAAGCTAAAAAATAACCTTATGCTAGGAAGTGAAGTTAAAAACTGGTGGAGTATAAAGGCAGACCAGATAGGAATAAAAATAATAAACCAGTGGACAAAATATTTTTTGTCACCACTTATGGTGTTTATACGGAAAAGTTGGTTAAAATAATTATGTCCCATTGGAATTATTTAACACAGGATCCCCTTTTGGGAGAATTATTACCTCAAAGACCTATGGTGTCATATAAATGGGAAAAAAGCATCAAAGAAATGTTGGTGCATGCCCAGTTTAATTTTCCTGCAATAAGGTTGAATAAACATATATCAAATTTAGGTTTTAGAGCTTGTGGACATTGTAGTATATGTAGTCATACAGTAGGCTCTTTTGATAAAATAAATGGACAGAAGTTTGATTTGAATGATAGTTATGGCTGTGTGACTGAATGAATTATTTATGTACTTAAATGTGAATGTAACTTATTTTATATAGGGGAATCTAAACAAAGTTTTCGTGTTAGATTTTTAGAACATTTAAGAAATATTAGAAATGAAAACGTGTAAAGCCCATTATGATTACATTTTAAAATGTACCATAACAGTGATGGGAGTAAATTAGAAGGTACTATTTTGGAAAAAGTGCATTGTGAAAGAGGTATGTGTTTACAAAGTAAATTGCAATGGAAAGAAGCACTTAAATTTGACACCCTGCATCCTAATGGGTTAAACAGAGAGCTTAATTGGAAATGGCTCTTGTAATTTGTTGCTCTTAATTGCTTTATTAATGCTGTTTTAATATATAAATGAAGTGAGGAATTGGTATTGTTATACTCTGTTAAAGGCATTTGCTGAGGCGCTAGAGAGAAGTCAAGTTTGCTATTACGAAAAATAAATCTTTGGATTTACTGGCTGAGTCGTTTTTTGGATTTACTTCTTCTTCTGTGGTAACCTATTTTATGGATTGCTGTCTGTTTTCCAAGTAACTAGTGAGCCAGGTTAGGGTGGCATCAGAGTATCCTATTGATTGCAGTTGCTGGATAAGTTTGATGTGGGAGACTGTGTTGAGTGCTTCTGAGAGATCCAGTAACAGTACTGATGTAAGCAGGTTACTATCTAGGTCATTATACTTGAAATTTTTGAAGGAGACTAGGGCAGTAATGGTACTGTGGGATGGTGAAAAACCATGTTGTGATGGGGATAGTAGATTGTTGCTGCTTAGATATTCAACCAGTTGATTGTGGATGCATTTTTCCATTATTTTAGATAGAGGGGATAGTATGGAAATGGGTATACAATTAGATAGGTCATGAGGGTTTCCACCTCTATGAAGTGGGGTGATTATTGCTTTTTTTCCCAGAGCTAGGGGACTGTGTGTTCTGGAAGTGATCAGTTTATAAGGATACTTACTGTGAAGCCTATTGCCTTAGCACTAATTTTTAGGTATTCTGGGGGAGATTATCAGCGGATAAGGAGCCTGGTTTCAATTTGCCAAGTACTGTTTGACTTTGAGAGGTTGCTCCAGGTTGGAAGTTAAAGGATGTTATGGAGCTGATATTGCCTTTGGAATGGTGGATGGGTTTATGGGGGTTGGGGTATTGCCTGTCTTTACTAATGTAGGGATAATATCAATAAAGTTTTTATTAAATATTTCTGTGATTTTAATGGGGCTTTTGTCTGGAAATGGAGATGGGTTTTCAGTGCTGCCAGGATTTAGGAATGAGTTGACAGATTTCCAGAAAAGTCTAGGATACTTACTGTGGGTGTTTATTTGTTGAGAGAAGTAAGTCTTTTTGTCCTGATTAATGACCTGTTTTGCTTTGTTTTTAGGTATTTTGAAGGTGTTTTTGTTGGGTGGGTCTTAACTTTTCTCCATTTGTGCCATGCTTGGTCTCTATTAATCAGTAGCTGTTTGGTTGACTTAGATAGCCAAGGAGCATGGTTATGTTTAACTCTTGTTTTTCTTATGGGGGCTATGGAGTTAAGGGTATCTAGGAAGAGAATATTGAAATAATGTGCTTCATCTAAGGGAAGATATTACAGTGGGTTCCAGTTTAGTGTTTGTAATAGGTTGCAAAAGTGAGACTGGCTAAAACCAGCTAGATTTCTGGTATATTTGCATGAATGAATGCTTGGGGTGGAGTTTAATAGTCTGTGTATCAGGGCTGGTAAGTGGTCACTTAGGGTTTTGGGAAGTGTGTTGGGATTGGAGTAGTATTGTGGGTGGAATGCTAATATCCAATCTAGGATGGATTCAGGGAGATTGTTTGTTGTGTGTGTTGGGTTTCAATAAGTTGTATAAATTTGAACAGATGGAGTTTGTGGAGTTGTTTGGTGTTAGTTTAAACCAATTTATATTAGTGTCACTGAGGATGATGGTTTCATTTGAGATGTAGTGGTTAGACCATGATAAGAAGTCTTTCAGTGTTGGGATATTGGGACCTGGAGGAATATAAATGGTGGCAATAGATATCTGTTTATGGTTGTTGAAAAATAGTGATGCTAATAGGATTTCCATATTATTGAAGCTGGGAACTATTTTTTGGTGGGGTATTATGTTTATGTGGTTACTGTATATTAATGCTAGGCCTCCCCCTTTCGTATGAAGTCTATTTTTTCTTAATATTTGATATCCAGGGGGAAGTATTTCTGAGTCTGATATCTGGGGTTTGAGCAAGGTTTTTGTTAGAGTACCTATAATCAGGTGTATACTGTGTAAGCCATGCATGGAAGTCAGATACTTTGGTGCAGATTCTATGGATGTTTAACATCACAATACAAAGGTCTTTTGGTGTTTTCACTGAGATTGATGTAGAGCTGTTTATATGTTGGGTGGGAGAGGGTTTAGGGTTTAGATGAATATCTTCACTTTGGCATAATAATGTGAAGATAGTGGTTTGGATTGTGGATAAAATGTAGTTAAGTATGGAGTATGCATATGAGATGTATAATTGTTTGATTTGTGATATATTATAATGCAGTTTTGTCTTGAAAGTGGTGGTGTCTCTGTGATTGAAGAGTGATGGTAAAATATCAGACAGAATAACTATTTTGAAATTAGTTATGGTTTATGTATGCTGTAGTTTTTGTTGGGGTTAGTTGTAGTGTGGTGTTGTGAGAAGTGAGGTGGTAGAGAGTAAGTAGGTTAAAGAAGGTTAGGGATGTTACTAATAGTAGAGATAGAGTATGCATGATATGAGATGTGGGGGGAGGCTATAGTTGATTTGGGTGTGAGATGTGATTAACTCAGGAGGGCTTACAGCCTATGAGGAGGTTGGAAGGAGTGGCCTGTGATCTATAAAGCTAGAGTTAGTAGGGGCAGGAGGGACTTGGGGTTAGGGAAGGTGAGCGGAGCGGGCTTGCCCCTGCAGGGCTGAGTCAAAAAAATATCAGTGGAGGACTAAGGAAAGGTATGTGGAATCAAGCATTTAACTTTATTGAGTGGGGTTATCAATGAAACACTTAAGGGGGTGACTGTGTCCCAAACCTAATTAATAGGGTTGGATAGGTATTTTAATAAGTTTGCAGCAATTATTTAACTGGGATAAATAAGTTACTGTAAAATATTAGTAGGCTGAAAATATAGGTGGGTAGTGCCATGTAGTGGTGACTATAAGGAATTTAGTTTAACCAGATACTGACTGGAGCTTAGGTTGGGGTCAGTTCTGGGAGCCATAACTGCCATGCACACCATACAATTAGAGAAAAAAATGTAGTCCTTGCAGGTCCCTCTGTTCCTCTTATCATGCACCATGATAAGGTCTCATTGTAGTTCCATAGTTTGATATAGTTTTCATTTCTGACTGAAGAATAAAAGTCAATAAAAGTCATTAATCTCATTGCAGCATTGTTATTGTTGTTGTCTGGTTCTTCTACCACTGACCCTGCAACTTTTTCTTAAATTAACTATCAAAGTATAATTAGGTATGTTCTTTCATAGGATCTTAATTTCCACCAGAATAATCCACCATCTCTCTCTCTGTCTTTCTCTCTTTTGTCTTTTCTTACAAAAGTAGGTACATCCTAGTTCAGGCTTGAAAGATTATGGTCTGCTAAAGGTGCAACACTTCATCACCACACCTAATATTCCCTAAGCCTGTCCCTGAAGGTTTCTCCTACCATTTCTACTGTGTTTATAGTATAGTGCACTGTGATGATTTAATATGCCTGCTGAGCCTCCCATCGTATATTATTATAAAAGCTTTATCAAGTCACCCTAGATTGCTTGTGCATTCTAGCATCAAGAAACATCTTAGCAATATTTGTAGATACATTGCCATGGTTTCTCCATGTTGACCATCCCTGCTCATGTTAACCAAACTAATGCACCTATCTAGTCCTGCTGGTGCATCGTCTGTGGTTGTCACTGTAGATATGATGAACTGGGTTCAAGAAGGTGCACAGCAGCTTTTGAGGCCAGTACAATGATGCAAAGAAACTTTCGTGTGCCTCTTTCTATTATGAGGTAGAGCATCAGTAAAGCTTCAGTTGGAATGGCTCTTGTAACAGAATGGGGTGGGTGGGTGCAGCACTTTTATTACCAGAGTACCTGCAAGATGTACCTCCTGAAGTCAATGGATGAAGTGGTAAAAGGATCATAAAACTACTAATCATTAACTTCATGATGTCAATGGACAGATAGTAAGTGCATTAAAAACTATTGTGATAATATTGCAGCAAATTATAATGCCTTTCTTCTTTTATCACCAATTCTCATTTTTCATTACTGGCTTAATCAAACAATAATTGCCAAGAAATGCATAATGGTTCATACACAAAAGTCTAACTGTGAAGAAACGGAGGGATCAGATGCAAAATCTTAATATAAAGTAGATGTAGAATGGAGATACTATGAAAGAATACATTGAATTCCATCTGAGCATTCACAATTTTCAACGTAAGGTCAGGTTTCTATTTTTGTAAGCAGGACACTATTCCTGGGTACTGGGTGTAGTACATAAAACAAATACCACAATCCTTCCTCAGTTTCTTTTCCTTTAGTTAACAGTGGTATACCCATACCATATTCTTGTGTTGTATGACATGATCGCTTTGGTTGGCTTGTCTTCTGAGCAGCTGCAGAATTTGGCCCAATCCCTCCCAAAGCAGCTTAAACCTATCTCAGCTCGTGACTTGGCTTGGCCTGTAAGCCTCATCCACTCAAAGACCAGAGCACAACTCCCATCAATGGACTATCTCTCCATGAGTCTGATAGGCAAGAGATTAACTTAAGACCTTTGAACTACTCATCTATCCCACTCCATCATTCTAAGAATCCATAATTGGTTATTAAAGCTACAGCCTCTCATCCATCTTTCTCTTCTTATGCCCACCCTGATGATTACTGGTTCTCCATTCCAATGCCTCTCATATGCCCACCCTATTAGTCCACACACATGCTTTTTTTCCTACCCCACCTCTTTGTCTACATCACCCCTCCTGCCAAATTTCCCAAATGGCTCCTGTTTATTTTTCCACCATCCTATAGAAATACCTTATAGGAAGGTCACGTTCATTCCCATGCTAGCCCCATCACACCCACAGCGGCTGGATATGGCAGATCTGGCCCACACCAGTACAGGGTATGTCATCACTCCCACCATCCACTTTCACTGGCCCTCCGAACATTGTTCCATTGATCCAAATCCCAGCTCAGGGAGGAGTTTTCCCAAACTCCCAGCCACCTGATTGGCCCAAATTAAATCCCTGGCATCATATCCTCATTCCAAAGCCCCCACCAATGACTCTCATGTTACACAGAGATTTGCCCTATCATGACTACAACATTGCTACCATTAACCAATGAGATTATTTGGATGGCAATCTTGGATGGCAAAGGTTGCACAAACAAAGCCGAGGGGTTAGTCTTATACCGTTTTATATAGGTTTATACATTCTAACCAATGGCTAATGAACTGGGACATAATCAAACTCAAGCATCACCTAAAAGTGAATGATTTTAAAGGTACTCAAATAAATACATATGAATGGCTCCTTTGGTGTTAAACATAAATTTTCATATCCCACTCCCTAGTTCAATTTCTAGAGGTATGGTCATTTTAATTTCTAGTGTAAGTTTTCAATGTTATCTTTCCTGACTGATATGGCCCAACAGACCCTGTTAAGGAAATATTTTAATGAGTACACATACTATTGGTGGCATGGCACTAGAAGATTTGACTTGGTTAACACTTGTATTTCATTCTTGATGTCTATATTCCATTAACCTTAAGTGGTACATTTATATCCGTTTCCTGTTTTTATGCATCTTTATTCATATGGGTTGGAGACAGTGGCACTGAGAAAAAGGTGGGAGTTAGAGCTGGATGTGGCAGAATTAAAGATGTTAAGATTTGCACTGGGTGTGACGAGGGTGGACAGGATCAGGAATAAGTATATTAGAGGGTCAGCCCAGGTTGGAAGGTTTGGAGACAAAGCAAGAGAGGCAAGATTACATTGGTTTGGGCATGTGCTGAGGAGGGATGCTGAGTATATTGGGAAAAAAGATGCGAAGGATGAAGCTACCAGGTAACAGGAAAAGAGGAAGGCCTAAGATAAGGTTTATGGATGTGGTGAGATAGGACATGCAGGGGGTTGGTGTGACAGAGCAAAATGCAGAGGACAGGAAGAAATGGAAACAGATGATCCGCTGTGGCGACCCCCTAATGGGAACAGCCGAAAGAAGATGATGAGAAGATGATGATTCATTTTAGTCACTGGTATTTTGTCAATTCTAAGCTCTTATCACTTCCATCATCCACTGGCACTGGCCCTCCTAACTTTGCTCCATTGGTCCAAATCTCTGCTCAGGGCAGATTTACCCCAGCCCAGACTCCCAGTTACCCGATTGGCCCAAATGTAATCCCTGACATTCTATCCTCATTCTGAACCCCCCCCCCATTCAATGACTCCCATTTCACACAGAGACTTGGCCTATCACAAAGACAGTATTGCCACCATTAACCAATGAGATTGTTTGGATGGCAATCTTTGGATGGCAAAGGCTTTCAAACAAAGCTGGGAGTTGTAGTTTTACACAGGTGTATACAGGTTTAAACATTTTAACACTGGATAAAGAACCATGATGTAATCAGACTTGAGCATCACCTAAAAGTAAATGATTTAAAATATATACAAATAAATACGTATGAATGTCCCTTTTGTTGTTAAACATTACAAATTGTGAATTATGTGGAAGTCAACACTCTGCCTATTGTGAACAATGAAATTGACTATCTTAAAGAAGCAATGACTTGTTACTAGATATTCTAAAGTCTATATACTAAACATAAGGAGCAAATATGTTCTTATATATTTTTTTTTTATATTTTTTCTGGTCTCAGTTTTTAACCTCGATCAACAGACTTTGTGCACTTGGTTCAGGTTAACTCATTTTTTTTTATATATAAAAGTTCTGCCATGATTTTAACCACAATCTTTTTGACCAACCAAGGGTAATTTGTGTCTAATAGCTCTAAAATTAGTTTTGGCTCCCTAGACATCCCTATAAACCAAAGCATGAAAATGGGATCCACAACACTAATGACAGCTCTGATATTAGATGATTTAGAAACCTACTACCTTGGAAATTTACCAGAGGACACAATGAGAGAAACCCTATACTCTCTTGAGGATCACCTTACTACACTAAAAAGCTTACAATGGGAAGATGTTTACCTCAAAACCTGCCGGACAAGAAGATTCTGCCCAAAAGGATTAAAACTTTACAAAAGACTTAACCTAAAGGGCTCTGATGAAGCAATGCACCATAACTGGCAAAACATACTGGATGAAGAAAGCCTTTACTGGATGAAGAAAGCCTTAATCTCATAAAGTGTTTTCTTGAACACAACTGGAGAATGCAAAAACTACATATAGAAGCACTAGAAGAACTCAAGCCGTGCTGTAGAGAGATCCAACAGGACATATTACAGCATATTTTCTACAGGATCCAGGCACTTGATAAAAAACTCAAATACAAAAAATAACATAAGATCCTGTGAGACCTAAATGCAGAAAACAAAAAAGGAACATTAATGATGGAAAAAGAATTACCCCCTGACCATGGGAACAGTTCTTACAAACCTAAAAGACCCCCCAAGTATGGAGAGAACACCAGTGAGGGACAACAACAACCAACAAGGAGATTACAACACACCAAAAAACAAAGACCTCATTGGAATACGAGACAACCAACCATTTTTTCTGAATGGCAGCTCCCCCAGATTGGACCATTCATACCCGATTATTAACCAGGAATACCTGCCTTCCTCCAACAAACCCAGACTAATTTCCCCAATGAATCTAAGCACAGAGGACAAATATCAGGCGAGATTGAGCAAAACACTGGTGCACACCTCCAACCACAAGGACATACCTTGGAGAGGAGTGAGGGAGTTGAAGTACCTCTGACCACAACCACAGGACTTACCTCAGCAATGGACAACTGCAAACCACCTCTTCCCAGAAACAGGGTATGGAGCCACTCCAAAAAGGAACTGACCAAAATGAAATAAAAAGTCCTTGAAAAGGGTCTGACATTTGTTCCCCATAGAAGTGATATTGTACAAACCTTAACAGACTTAAAACTTTTTGTTAGAAAGATCAATCTAAAAGTTGTTTTTCAGTGAGAAATTAAACACTGACCACACTAACCAGACAGAAAAATTGAAACGACCAAGCGATTTCTGTGCTCCTCCCCAACCTACTATTATGGCTTTTGAAATTAAGTGTGAATTCAACATAAGAAAGACTCTGATAAAAAACACTAAAAAGCAATTATACGACAAGGACCCGCAAGAACTAAAAATCCTGAAAGCCCTAGGGTCAAACTGCACCAGGAGGATCACAAATGCGGGCAAGGATGGCAGGATTCTAGTTATTAAGAGAAACTATGCAAAGCAACAACACATTTTATGACATTTGCAACTTCCATCATGTGAAGGCTCCTATGAGAACATCATACTTGAATTTGAAGAAATGTATGTGGATGGTTTAATAAGTGACAGAATTCTAGGTTTCATCACTGTTACTTTCCCCAAAATTCCTAGTTTCTTTGGTATCCTGAAGCCACATAAAAATGTGGAAGACCCTCCCTACCAACCAAGTATTGGTAGCGGTTATTGTATCACAAAAATGCTTTCTGTTTTCCTTGAGGTGCAGATCAGAACATTGACAGAGAGCAATTCTTCAATTGTCCTTGGAAATGGAGACTTCTTGAAAAAGATTAAAAACATCTCAGTGAAGGAGGGCTCCTTTTTAGTAAGCATTGATTTGGAGGCTTTGTACATGGTACTACCGCATGAGTATTGTATTAATCCAGTAGCTGAAGCCATGCAGTCCAACTAAGGAAGCAATATCACAACAGAAACCATTAGCAGGCTCCTCAAGATCCTGCTGGAAAATAATTATTTCTGCTTGAACCATAAATTTTACTGGCAAAATAGATGAATTGCCATGGCCGCTGCAATTGTGCCCAGCCTTGTGAATACAGCATTAGGGAAATGGGAACAAGAACATATCTACAATTCCCCTTACACTGAGTTGATGGGATCTTATCTGAGATATACAGATGACATCTTTATTTTATAGAATGGTTCAGAAACCCAGCTAAAGTACTTCTACAATCATACTGATGAATCAACCAATTTCCTTAAATTTACCAACACATACACAACAAGAACAAAGAAGTATTTCTTTACCTAAACATCTCAAAAAATAAAACCACCCTATCCAACAACCTCTACAGAAAACCCACCAGAGTCAACCACTTATCCCTCAAGAAAAGTATGCAACCCTTGTCAAAAAAAAAGAATGTAATAAAATCCCAGGGCATCAGGATGGCCAGAATATCTAAAGAGCTGGAAGATTTCACCAAAAACCTGTTTGACTTGGAAAAAGTATTTTTGGCATGTGGATATAGCACTAAATTCATCCCAATCATCCTGGACCCCATTTCCAAAGCAAAGCAGAATGAACAAAACCTTTCCAATGACAGAGAGGCTTTTAGGACATTGAAGAAGCACAAAAACCCAGAAAAAGAGTTATCCATGACATTATCATACTCGACTGACTGCAATGAAATCATCAAGGCAATTCAGGATAAGTGGGTCATTATTAGCAAGAATTCCATGGTCAACCAAGTCATCCCCAAATGACCCAATTTTAACATAAGGAGGGATTGGAACATACAGGATTACACTGAAAAGTCATCCAAGATTAACAAAACAGGATCAGATAGACCCAGGGGTACTTATCTCTGTGGCCTTCCCCACTACACATATTGTCAATTTGTGAGTGGCAAGACAGGTATCCACTGTCCCAGCTGTGATAGATTTTAATGTAGCAGGGACCACAGCTACTGTAGCACAGCTGGAGTCATGTACAGAGCTCAATGTAACAAATATCAGTAATTTTACATTGGTAAAACTATCACTACTAGCTGATACTTATTGCAAGACATTTGACTGACTTAAACAAATAAAAGCACCTGAATGCTCTGGCCAAACACAGCCTTAATCCCCCTGGACATGACAATTTTTACTTTCATGTTTTGGACAAAGTACTAATTGAGGAACTCCAGGGAAACTGCAATGACAGACTCGAGAAGAAAGAGCTGGCGTGGCAGTTAAGACTCAAGGCCAGTAAACCTCCCTGCCAAAATGCTGTAATATCCATGAACAGTGTTCTCAACCTAAGAAAGATCTATCATCATGCCTATTATTGAAAGGCCATCCTCGATTCATATTGGACATTTAAATTATCTAGACATTTAATTAGTTTTGCTGGTTAAATTTCTAAGTTTTAATTTATTTTATTTTGTTTTATTTTATTTAACTAATTAATTTTCTGGCATGAGTTAATGATGAATCTTTAATAGCTTATGACTTCCTTACATTGCTAAGCAGGGAGAATATAAGTTGACTCGATACTGATATTCATTTTTAAAGTTTAATGCTTTTAAATAATACTCTATGACAGCAACAGGCTAGATAGGCAGATCTGAGGAAGCTACAACAAAAGTGCTGGTCCAAGTTACAAAAATTGGAGATGTTAATGCATAATAGTTAATTATTTAAAAAAAAATCCACTGTACTTTCAAGACACCCCCCCCCCCCCCAGATTCAGTAAGCAGCCGTGCAGGAATAAGATATTCCTGAATGCCAGGGATCGTTCCTGTTCAGCACAACAGCATGCTATGCATATGTATGAAGGCACACTGCCATGCTGTAAAATAGACACGGTTCCATGTATGAGCATAGGGGGGTGTCTGAGAGCAAAACCCTGACAATACATATTCCCCCTGCACTCCAGAATTGCCTTTCAGCAATTTAAAATGAACAAGAACACTCATAACACCCCCAACCCATCTGGGTAAGAAATCTCGTCAAAGCCATAAGGGACAATCATCTCTACCAAGCCAAAAATTGATAGAATAACAGATGTAGCATAAGCACATAGTGCATACTTTCCAACCCATCAGAGTAAGGAATGTGGACAAAGCCATAAGGGACTATTGTCCCACAAAGCAGAAAGTTGATAAAATAACAGGTTCAGCATTTAGCATGGATATTCTGAAGGGTACAAATAAAATAAACACAACAAATATATATTTTTTAAACATGCAATAAAGTTTAAGTGTAGCTGCATGGGTGTGCCCATTGCTTAGCTATGCTTAGTCCAGCTTAAACAGCACAACAAGTTAAATAGCAAGAGACATACAGCATAAGCAGTACTGCAATAGTGTAGTGGTTAGAGTGTATGCTTTGCAAGCAGCCATTCCTGATTTGATCCCCATTGTAACCAATTTTCATTTTACATGTGAAAGCAGTACATAAACATTTTTTTTATAATTAGCAACTAAATAACATATATTTGTTAACCAGAGTACTATAGTAGGTCCAGGTGTGAGGTGTCAGTTTAATAAAGTTGTCAAACACCCATATAAAGACAAGTGCCCCATACAGTATAGTCACGCATGAATAAATGCAATGAAAGCACATTGGGGGATGTCAAGGACAGTAAACAAATTTATAATATGCGATGAATGATTAATCAATCCCATACAGCAGATAGTCTATAAAATAAGCAATGCTAAGCATTGCACAGCTCTGCTTACCAGGTGTAAGCATTATGTAAATATGACTGCTAAGCAATGAGTAGCCCAGCTAAGTGGATTTTCCCATTGGTAAGCATTGCTGAACCCGCCCCTTTAAGTACTGCCAACCTTAGCTAAGCAGGCTTGCCCATAGCTTAGATTAGCTCAGCATATTCAAAACTATCCAACCATGGCAAAGGGTGGGAAATCAGCCATATTTAAACCCTGCAGGTGGGCATACAGCTCATAACTGGTTGCAGCTTTCCACTGTAGGCAGTATGGCAGGTGTTGGCGATGGTATGCAGTTCTGGGTGCAGTGCTGGGGCATACAGGAGTCCAAAGTCATGGTAGGACTCCTGGTAAAAAAAAAACATGATGACAGACTGCTGCAGGGCCAGTACCAGGGTTCCCAATATAAAGCAGCCTGGGAATGTCTCGTCCATGATCTCACCAGTGCCACTGGTATCCCTTGGACTGTTGAGCAGGTCTGGCACCACTATGCCTACCTGAAGCAGAGGAAGAGGAAGCTCTTGGACAAGTGGGTCCAAGAAGCAAGACAGAGGGTTGATGTCCCAGCAGTGTGCAACTATTCCCATCAATAACTGTTTGCCAAAGTCCAGCCTGTGTATGTGATAGATAGGTATACCTAAATGTTTCTCTATTCCCTTTACACATGCAGCTGAGCGGGCTGTGAATCAGGAAGCCTACTCCAGTAGTTTGCAAAGGCTGCATCGTGAGTCTGGTGA
Source organism: Protopterus annectens (assembly GCF_019279795.1). Lineage (NCBI taxonomy): Eukaryota > Metazoa > Chordata > Ceratodontiformes > Protopteridae > Protopterus > Protopterus annectens. Next base: position 248,901,260 of record NC_056730.1, on the reverse strand, counting down.
GTAACAATCCTGGTTGTAGTAGTTATACCAAATAAATATAAAGGAGTATAAAGTCTCCTGGCAGTATAAATACTGTGTATGAGTTGTAGTGAATAAACCAGACAGTATGACCCTAATAGTCCTATATAGGTGATATTTAAATAAAACCGTAACTGCCTGGCAATAAAGTTCTGAAACCTGTACTGGTTGTGTTTACTTTGGTATTGTATGCATTTAGTGTTGCATTCTCTGAATAGTATTGTTGTGTTAACCACTGTTACCCACACTGTGCTGCATTAAAAATATGTGTATGAATGTCTGTATAAGACTATTGTAAGTACAAGGGCAGACTGTACAACCAAGAGAGTCTTAGACATAAAACACTGAAGGAACAGACAGCAATTTCTAAATAGCTCACTCTGATGAAATGCAAATTGTTGTATTTTTTTAGCACACACAGCCATGGCTCAAATCCTGGGAGTGGTAGTAAGCTGTATGCAAAATCATACCTTTCAACTGTACATATTTTCACAGAATGTCTAGATAATTGGCTCATATGTTTGGCCTGTTACTTTTCCTCCTTGGCAAATTATTGGGATAATCTCAGAATTATAGTCACTACATAATGACATACATTTGAGTTTCAGACTTCAAATCCTTCAGAAAATGTATATTAAAGCAAATCCTGTTACTCTAGCAACTCTGTAAATTTATAAGAGCAATATTCAAAATATGTCCCTATGTGTTCCCCCATGTTGTCAAGCTTTGCCCAGATTTTGTGCATTAAGAGACTTAGAGGTATATGCATAATGTTAACTAGGAATCTGGGAATATGTGTAGAAACAGTCAGGTAGTGTTAACAAACATTCCCACCACAGGTCTTTCAGATAAGAAAAGTAACTGCCTGGCAATAAAGATTTAAATCCTGGACTGGTTGTGTTTACTCTGGTATTGTATGACTTGACATGTTGCATTCACCAAGATCTGATATCAGAATAATACTGTTGTGTCAACCACTGTTTCTTATACTGTGCTACATAAAAATATGTCTAGGAATGTCTGTATAGCAATGTTGTAATTACAAGGTCAGATTGTATAACCAAGAGTGACTCAGAAAGAAAACACAGAAGAAGCAGACAGCAATTTCTAAATAGCTCACTCTGATGAGACAGAAATTGTTGTATTTTTAGCAGACACAGCCATGGTTCGAATCCTGGGAGTGAAAGTAAGCTGTATGCATAATCATACCTCTCAACTGTACAGATTTTCCCAGAATGTTCAGATAATTGGCTCATATTTTTGGCCTGTTCCTCTTTTTTTCCTGGCAAATCACTTGGATGATCTCAAAAATGTAGTCACCAAATAATGATATACATCTGTGTGTCAGAGCTCGTATCCTTTAGAAAATGTATATTAAAACAAATCCTGTTACTTTAGCAACTGTCTAAAAGTTTAAAAGAGCAGTATTTAAAATATGTCCATATTTGTACCCACATTTTGTCAAGCATTGTCCAGATGTTGTGCATTAAGAGGTGGAGATGTATGTGCATAATTTTAACTAGGAATCTGGGAATATGTGTAGAAACAGTCAGGTTGTGTTAACAAACATTCCTTCCACAGGTCTACCAGGTAAGAGAAGTAGACTTTAGCTATAAGGCACTTGACTTATACACTGTGTACAAACATACCACTGCCCAAACCAAGGCCATAGGGTGTTGTAATAATACCTGTAGAGTAATGTTTAGAGCAGTGATCATTAAAGTTGTGAGTACGGCAAGGATATAAAAGTTGTTAATTGACATCTATCTCCCCCCACACCATATCTGTAACAATAATCTAAACACACAAATCAACACACAAATCAATGGGTATGTTTTACACCAAACCTACTGTTGGGACATATGTCCTACTGTTCAAAAAATATTGAAATGTGTTTCTATTAATGTCCCCTGTTGAAATACTATCACTGGTGGCCTGTTGCTATTAATGTAACCTGCATGCTGTTGTAATGGCCACTGTGGTTCCATATATGCATGTATTCTGTTTGCTATGCAACTGTTCCAAATCTGTTGTTTTGAGTTAATGGGAATATCTATGCATGCTGTTTTAACTAATCCTAGATTGTGTTGACTATTACTAACCCACATATGTTCTAAATCTGTAACACCATAGCACGTTTGTGAAGCCTGGTCCCAGCGGACCCACCTCTCCCACTTCATCTGGCTGTGGCACTGGGCCCCAGCACATCTGGGACTCAACCCAGGACCTCCTTTTCCGCTGGTACTGCACCACCTTCAGGTGGAACCACCTCAGGGGATGGGGCTCACCCCCCCCCAGGATTGAGTGTGGACAGGATACTGTCACCTGAAGCCAGGTCTGGGGTTTGGTGCGTAGCGAGCTCCAAAAGGAGTTTGGAGATCTGCTACACCAGCTTGAGAGATGCATGGCACAATTAGAGGGTCAGCCTACCACTCCTGCTCAGCCCCCTGTACAGCCACCTTCGAGGCCGTGAAGGTGCAGTGGTGACTGCCCATGCATGGGGAACTCAATCCCATTGTTTCAGTTTGGGAGCTCATGGGCTTCTGATTTTCAAACACCCCTCCCCGTCCAAGGTGTTTTCCCCACACATGTGCCATATACCACCCCTGTATGCTGTCTTGTCTATCTTACTACCCAACCTACCTCCACAAATATACCTACTATCCTTCCCCAACATCCCACTCTCACCTTAAAACAAAAAAAGAAATCTGTTCCCCCCAAAACATTTTGCCCCATACATAGCTGTTCATTTCACACGTGTCCATTGTACACATGTAATCTGCTCTAATTGGCTTCACAACACATTATTGTTGTCCTCACCTCTCTCTCAGAGGTTTGAGTGTCCAAATATACCTCCAAATTCATTATATATGCACAGCTGTTACTGTAGAAGAAATGGACAGCTATGGACTTTCCCTACACCCGTCCTGCACATTTCTAGATAGTTTCCCTATCGTCTTTCTTTCTGCATGCCCCCCTTTTCACCACTTTTCTATCACCCCTTTTTCATTTCTTTTAAAGAAATTAGTGCAGGGGTAAGTGGGAGTAAGCACTTTTTAGCAGTACTAAGTGGAATTAAGCATGTTTGCATGGTGCTAAGCAATACCTGCACAGATTAAGCACTTTTAAGGCTGTCTGTAAGCATATTTAACAGGAAATTATCTTTGCTTACCACGGCACAAACCCGCGCAAATCCACTTACAACTGCTTAAAAGTACCTTAATCACTCTGTAGCCAGCATCCCTTGTTTTGACCAACAACAAAATAATCAGCCCTTGCAAGTCTCAAACCACAGACCTGGCACTCCATAGCCACAGCAAATTACTATTACACCATCTGAAGTGTATATCTATGTGATGTTTTCTCAAACATATCATGCGGCACAGTCATTCAACAGTAGGGAAAATGTATTTATATATGTATCCAACCCATATAACATAGTTGGTCTCACTACCCTCTTGTAGACCTTCCCTTTCACTCTTACTGGTACTCGTCTGTCACAAATCACTCCTGACACTCTTCTCCACCCAAACCATCCTGCTTGTACTCTCTTCTTTACCTCTCTTCCACACTCATCATTACTCTGAATTGTTAATCCCAAGTATTTAAACTAATCCACCAAAGGACATGACACCACACACAGTCTGCATACATATAAATGTTTATTTGTGTACTATTTCAGTTGTTTATGCTGTTTCTTATAGCATTTCAGTGTCTGAAATACATAATAACTGATTAATGCAGCTCTCAAAGAAAACATATGATACAGTAATCTGCAAAATATACTTTGCTGTCTAAGCTAAAGTCTTCAAGTAATACAACATTTAAAAACACACTTGCCTTGAAGATAAGAATTAGTCAACACTTGCTGTAGTTTAACAGCCTCCAATTACACTCTGTACTCAACCCCCAGGGGGAAAAGTATCAGTTGTCACAACGTAAATGTATCCATTACATAACAATGCTTCACTTAAAATGACACTATCACACTGACAAACAGAATTGTCTGTAAGACAGTAAGCTCTAGCCCACCACTGTTCCCATGGGGAAACATATGAAAATGTACAGCCATATACCTTAATATTTCTTATTACTGATGTCCCTCACATGTTGTAACAGTCTAGTTTAAAAATACTCAATACTTCTCCCCCATAAAATGTCTTACAAGGGCATGTAACAGTGTTCTCTATACACTGACCTTCAGACTGCATAGGGTCACACATGTTTTGCCCAGCTGTAGCCCTTATATATATGGACCCTACCCCACAACTTGTGTGGGAGTCCACAACATCACTGGAATGATAGCATGAATGTCAGCACTAAATAATGATAGACCATACCTATCAACCTCTTACTGCATGACATCTGGACAATGCCTGGTATATAGATGGAGGACAGAGGCTGAAACACAGGGCCATATTTGAAATATTGCTGCTATACACTGTGTAATTTGCTGGTGTTACAGGATTGGTTGCAACATATCCTTATTCAGGAATATGAAGTCAGAAACAAATGGATGTTGCCATGTACTTATAGCAATCAACGGAGAGAATGCCACTGATACTTCAGGGACAAGACCTGTGTGGGGAACAAACAAAACATAACAGTCAATCCTCTGGCCATCATGTGGACAGGCCCACAGTTGAGAGCTATGCAGACAGACTGCATTCCATGCAAAACTAGCATATACACATACACACACACACACACACACACACACACACACACACACACACACACACACACACACACACACACACACACACACACACTGTAAAACTAGCAGAATTCAATGCATATAACAGCAATACTCACACATTTTCCCTAGGTCTGGAACCATATACAAACATGTAGGTGGCCTGTGTCCACAAGTCCTGTTGTAAGAAGTATTCCTACCTGCTGTCTGTAACACTGCTGCCCACACACATGAAGGATGTCTTCCATACAGGAAAGGTAAAAGGACAATGCTCACATGATGTAGTTATTTATAGTAGTGGGTTGCTATGACATTGGCTATTGGAAGAACTATATAGCTGCCTCCATGCAATTAGCAAGTGGGGAACAGCAATTGGTGCAGAGGCCATCACCTGAACATGAGCATCACCTACGAAAGCCATGCTTCAACCTATTCAAACAAACTTGATCCCAGTAGTGGAGAGACACACACACACACACACACACACACACACACAAAAAATAAATAAAAGGTAAACAAAACCTTGAAATAAGAAACAAGAATACATTCTGTACACAGAAGGAACCTGAAGATAAACCAGGTATGTGAAACATGTAAGCATGTAATTGAATGCAGTACTTGGTCTGTAATAATGGGATAGACGATTATGAAAGATGTATATGTGCCATCAGTACTTGGTGTAATGAGTCCTGCTGAAGAAATGCTACGGACATAGCATCTGTCTCTGTCTGCAGTGAGCCATACCTGTCAACTGTGCAGATCTGCACAGAATGTCAAGATTTAGCCATCATAGTGTTTGTTCTGTTCCTCCAAACATCTATATTAGTCTGGCAAATAGCTCAAGGTGGAAGTTATGAAGTCATGACAGACACATGAGTTTCAGACCCCACCACCTTCAGAACAGTCATGGTAATCCGAAATGTATCATGCACAAACTTCATAAGTTTGTAATAGGCATATCTAAAATCTGTCCCTATATATCCCCCCCATTAGGCTTTGTCCACATGTGATGTTCTAAGAGGTGAATAGGTTGGGTCACAGCTAAGGAGCCTAACACACCCTAGGAAAGGACAGCTCACATATGGCAACCGCTAGAGTGTCTGTCAAATAGTCATGTCTGTGCCACTGCTAGGCCAGTTAATGGGATGTTGCCCATATCCATATATTACCTGTGAATATGAGTATTATACATGTTTGTATTGTAAATATAGGTTACCTATATAGGGCATGAACATACAGATGTGTGTGTTAAACTGCATGTGATATATTGTATTAATAACATTCAACTGTACAATGTTGTTCTGGGCAAAGTTCACAGTTCTGTCAGATATCTGTAGTCACTTATATATATATATATATATATATATATATATATATATATATATATATATATACTTGTATTATGTCAGCTATATTGATACTTTAACTTCCCTGTTTTTGTCACCCAGTGAGGTAGACTAATGACCAGAAGTCCTTGTATAACAGGTTGAGATGTATGATTGAGCTGCAAGACTGTAACTACAGTGTGCCATAATGACATAGAACACAACTATGTACCAGGTATCCTCTGAGCATGTGTATGTGTGCGTATGTTCAGCCGATAGGCACAGAAGTAATAACATGGGTCACAAGCAGTCCGGAAATTAAGATGTACATTTTGCACATATGTGTAATATCACTGTCACTGCATACAACAAAATAAAATGTGTACTGCTACTGATTGTTGCATTGCCGTGACACTAATATGGGTACTACAGTAGGCATGCTTATCAAGTAGTAATCAGAGAGGTGTAAAACTGTGTTATGACCCACTGTCCATGCCTACCACTAACAGCTATATCAACACCCATATACACTGGATATCAAAGTGTACACATCTGTTGGAATGTCAGATATATGTGCTGAATGCCAATGAGACCACAGAAAGTCATGTCAAAACTTTTCTCATCTCAAATGTGACCCATAACCTTTACAATTCTATTGAAAAAGAAACAAAGCTATTTCATGGAAGGTGAGCAACCATTGCCAAGTGAAGATGTGATATGATCTTAGAGTACAAACCAAGACAAATGGATGCTGTAATCATCTCAGCAGGTGTTTACACAACATATCAGTGTAAGGGTGTACACACACATTCAACTGGCTTACTGTACTGAGTATTAATTCCCATATGTTTCCACTGGACATGTTGGTATGTTCTCTAGGGCTATAGGACACATCACAGGTGGGGATTGTGATGACAGGTGCTTTTGTGGGGTCATGTTCCAATTGCACAAGTACCTTGCATTGTAACAGGGGTATGTACTCTTCATATCCACTGTAGCTATATGGAATCAGCAGTACCAAATCTGTACAACCATTTTCCACCAACGATAGAGTAATCCCCCTTGGTGGACAGCAGCAAGGCACAAATCACATAATAGGTTGCTATAGTGGCTGTACAGGGACACATAGGTGCAAACCACAACTTGGAAGCAAGTGCACCTCTATCTGAGCAAGCATGTAGGTTCACAGGTGACTTCCTGTAAGACTGACTATGACTAGAAATCAGACATATCCACACCAACAAAGCCAATTGCAACCATGTCTACACATATGTGCGCAGTCTCAGAGCCAGTAACATATGTAAACCTGTACTGGGGGTAAAGCACACCTCATACACACATGCCATGGATGCAGGCAACCTGCATCAGACAAGATAGGTGGGAACAATGGCACCCTTTCCATAACATTAGTACAGGGGGATATACACATCACCCACACTCCTGCCCGCATCAGTGGTGAACATCGACATAATACTGACTGATGGCATCGACAGCAAGTCTCCATGGGCCATGAGTACATTACAGTTTGCCTCCTACATGAACACAGGCATGTGCTCACAGTTCCATGACACACATGCCACCATCCATGCACCATCCACATGGAAGATGGTCACTGCCATACATCTACTCAGAAATGAATGGTGAATAGTGGATTATGCCATTAAGTGTCTAACATTGGGGAACTAGACAGATCAGGGCCAGGAGTGTAATGCAAGATGTCAAAGCCATAATATCTTACAGTGTTAAGGTATAGTCAGGATTATTTGCAAGTAATATCCACTGTCCATGTGCACATGGACAACCATATGAGGTCCTGTGACCTTTTTTCCTGTTTATGTCTTCCAGGTACAATGTCCAGGGACAAAATGTTTGCCCGCATCCACAGACCTGGAAAATGATGCAATCATCCAGTATGTCATCATGCTTCATGCCATCCTCTTTGGCCACAGGGCCCAGGATCTGTGGGAGTGGACTGCCCTGTGGAATGAGCTCACCAACAGGGTAAACAATGTCAGCCTGCAAAACCTTAATTATCAGCATGTGTGGCATCGATGCACTGATCTGATCCATCATGCCCATCAGCGTGCTGTTGAGGAGCTCATCGCCAGCCTTGGTGCACCCGCCCACCAGCCAAGCCAGCAGGCTGAAGACAGCATTGTGGAGGTGGGTGCCACCCAAACAATGGATGAGGAGAATGCAGGTAAGTCCCCAGGGAACATTACTAGACCACTGTTGCTTATCCATTTTCATCTATAAAGTATCTACATGCATATGTCAGATAAGACAGTCTGTCGCTGCAGTGTAGTAATGAACAGATGTGCATAATCTCTAGTATTGTGGGTTTATGCTGTTGATGTGCTGAAATGCTGCTCTCATCCTGTACCAATGCCACAGGTGTGGCTACTGATATTACTTCTGTCTCACAACTATTTATGTCCCTCTGGTATATAACTGGGGCAGCAGCCTATAGCTGGTGAGTATGGAGTTGTTTTGTTCAGGTTTGACAATACACCGGCCATGTTATGGCCATGCTATTTGCCATGCGCACATTTAACACACCTACCCATAATGCATACTGTACATGTACACTTATTGTTAGTGTTAATTGCACTGCATTACAGTGGTCACCATGGTGGCATTTCTGAAGTGTATCTAAGAGTCCTGCAGTATACCTAACAACCTGTCAGTCCAAGATGTGTGGACTGAGATGAACATAATGGTGGGACAAATGGCCTACAGTAAGGACAGGACTGAAATGATACCCTTGTGCAGTGGCTACAACACTGTATACATCACTATTACAATGGCAACTATTCCTGATATAAATAACAGCAAATAAAATACCACATTCCACACCTTTTACAACCTGTAATGTGAACCTAACATGAGCAATAAATGTGTAATATAGAAACCTATGTTAGGACAACAGATATGGGTAATACATACCTTAACAAACACTGAAAGCATATGTGTGCACACAATCCAAATAAGATATTGTGGAAGCAGCTTGTGATGTACTGACAGCATTCACTCTTCTTGAGTACACACCATCCATCAAGTATAGGGCCTCAATGCCACACCAAGTCATGGTCTATTGTCCAAGACGTATGTCCATGAAATTTGCACACTCACCTGCAACAGAGGCAGCCATGGCTTGCACACATCTTACAAACCATGAAATGGATCCCGTATCTGAAAAGTAGCACTCAAGAGTGGGAAAAGTAGCCTTACCTCACCATTGCATATACCATGGCAAACAGTGCAGATAGTCATGTATGTGTGTATGAAGTATGGGACAAAACTGATGTAGAAAATAAACAGATGCCCATCCAAAATAGATGGCAAACATGTTGCAAGCTGGTCATGGAGGCTGTCCAGAAACATGCAGCAACACTGAGGGACTTGCAGGAACGTCTAGCAAGTACTGCCTGTGCAGTACCTGTGTCAACAATTGCCTGGATTCTGCATATGTGTGGCCTATGGGTTAGGGTAATAAGATGGAAGAGTTGTCCCACATGATACATCATCCAGGGCTCTCTACAGGTACCATAAGCATGACATCAAGTCTCCCAAAGGCATGTGTTGCAGTGTGTAATGGTGTCATGAGGCCAAGGCTCAAACCTACAGACAGTATTCATAAAGATACTTGTGGTGCACAAGAAACATCTCATCCCACCTTAGGGCTACCATCCCCAATAATTAGCTTGCTGGTGCCAGTAAACATCTTTAGGTTTGCTGTTCATTAGCTGGAACTAGGCCAGTACACATGATGTTTGGTATTTGGAACTCTGCAAAATGACACTCATATGTGATCAAAAGTTGTCAAGCATCTGCAATAAGGCTGAGGATGGGGAGGGGTGTTGATTTGAAACACAACAGTGAACTGAAGCATACATCCAATGCTTGCTAAGAATGGCTTTATCTGACCACAGTGAAGGTAATGAATTCTGACAGACATAACCCTGACTCTACAGCAATAGTGAAACCACAGTGTGACCTCCAAGGGCTGTGCACATGAGCTGACCTTGCAATCTGGCAGAGTTGGGGGACATTTGTAGGGCAGAGTGACAAAATAATGGCAAGTGAAGATGGACCATGCTAGTATACCCCTTCCAGGAATAGTGACTGCTGTAGTTCACTTAACAGGTGCTTCAACAAACCATTGTGTTAAGGCTGTGCACACTTTTGAAAATCATATATTGTATGCATCTCATTCAGCATCTGCACAACTAACACATTTGTTTGTTACTACATTGGATTGCACAGATCATATGTCACATATCAGGTGTGTGTAATGTTAACAAATGCAGTACTGTGGCCCCAGTGCATATCATAAAAGAGGCTGGCATGTCAACAAAGGTGTGTACACTCCTCATATCCACATTAATCTTTGAAGGTTGTCAGTGTAACTGGATTTCATTGCACATACATGCACTGCTGATGATGAGATCTGCAAATCAAAGGACATGCATTAATTACTGACATCAGTTCTCATATCATCCTAGGTATGTGTCAAACAAACGCATAGGGGCTGTGGGCATCAGAGCAAACATAACTGCCACACATATACACATTTAACCATGGTGTGTAGTTTTGTGAGGTATGGTGCACAGTACATGCCAGTGTGCTGTACAGGTGCACAGCAATACTGTGTACGTGGGTGCAGTGTGTTCCATGGGAAGGGGCATCACCTACTAACACAACTCATGCATCACAGAGATGTATAATGTTGGTAACAAGGATTGAGTATGGCTGCAGTGCATGCTGTTGAGTGCCATATGTCATGCATGTTGACTGTTGGGTAATGAGAGGTCTGTGTAATATCTTTGTGCCACCTCACCTGTAAGTGTTTGTGTGTGTGTGTGTGTGTGTGTGTGTGTGTGTGTGTGTGTGTGTATGTGTGTGTGCATGTAGAAGTAAACCATAATGTGCAGGTCATAATTTACATTTCTTGTCTGCCCCTCACAGGTGGCGAGGTGGGTCAGGGTCCCTCCTGCAGGCAAACTGATGTCAATGTCCATACAGACTCTCACAATGATGGTAGGCATAGTGAGGCACAGGCAGGTTTGTCAGGGGCTGAATCTGTGCATTGGTTGACATCCCACTTTTATCCACCCCATCCCTGCACACAGTCACAATGTCCATACATACCCCAGTGGCCATAGATGAGGGACAGTTGGTGGGTGGTGGCAAGGGACAGGAAAGTGTGGGACTATGGCAAGTGTGTCTGTACACAACAGCCATAGCCAGATGACTGGTGAGGTACCACACAGGCAGATGTACAGGGGTGCTAATAGCAGGGCTGCTGGCCATCATACCCCTGGCAGAAGTGCCACAGCAGGTGTCACCAGACACATGTTTTGGACCATCATGGAGACACAGGCATGTATGGAATGTTACACCAGAGATAGTCTGAGGCTCCAGAAGGCTACTCTTCCTGCTGTACATGACAATATCTGTGATCTTGCAGGTGCCCATCATTATTTTGCAGAGGTCATGGATAGATGGTTGGGTGAGATGGTGGGAATCCTCGACCATGTGGTGTCTGTGGTAAAGCATGTGGTGAGAGTAGAACGTCGGGCATGTGGACATAGGTCAGCAACACCAACAGGTGGAGGTCTCTCTGGACATTCAACAACTCACAGATGCTCTCATAGTGGCAGTACCAGCACTGCAGGGGGGTGCTGTCCACACCACAACACAGCAGGCCACATGCACATGGTCCTGGCCTATCCCAAGAGGGACATGGATCCAGTGGACAAGTGTCATTATCAGGGGAGAGTACCATATCTGGGCTTCTGCCTGGTAGTGCCCGTGGAATCCCTGGCAGGCACAGTTCCCATGTCCATGGCCGGACACTGTGAACTGTACACCCTGCCATGTATGGTCTGCAGCTGTCTAATAAACTCCTGTATAGGACGGCCACATGGCAGAAATATGTGCATACATACAAACACACATCACCAACACAGATAAGGCACATCCATACCTACACACACCATGTCTGCACAGCCCATGTAATAAAGAACCCCCTAACCCACACACATGGTATCAACCAAACGGCTAATATGGTTCTGATGCATGGGGTGAGTGTACTAAGGTTTAGCAATGTCATGCTGTTTAATGTGTTTTCTGCTGGAATGATTAATGCTTACACGTCAGTGTGTGTAGCTGTCCAGCCATGATGCATTATAGTTGTTATTAACACTGACTGATTGTGGTGTCCATAATGTATTATGTTTTTGTTCTAGGTGACTATGTGTCAGCAGGATGTTGGTCTGCTGTCCTTTCCTACAAAGGGTGTGGCACTGTGGTGACACATTGACTGTGTCATATCCCGGGTACAGGTGAACACAGGTAACAGGTCTGTATAACAGTTACTGCATGTGCCACAAGGCTGCTAGGTCTGAGGGGTGTATACAGGTGAGTGCATGGTGGCTGATGTAAGCAGTTCTTCTACAGTGGACAATGGTAAGTGTACTGGGTGGCACACACCAAATATTTGTGAATATCACACACACAGAGGCTTTTGTGTTGATGCAAAACACAGAAAATACTTTTCACATGAATGTACTTCATTTTGCAGTGAACTCATTTTGGCCTATGTAATTCCACCAAGACAAAGTTGCCAAAACAGCACATCAGTAAATAATCAGTCTACCAGTTTAATGTGTTTGACAATGGTACTGGCAGTGTATATGTCCTCTTCCCCAATGTAGTGCAATCCTGAAGTTGGTAAACATAGGTGTGCTAGTGTGGGTGGCACAGCCCCCCACTTTGGAGGGTGTGGGGTGGTGTAGAAACACACATAGTGTGATTAACAACTACTTAACCTGTTAACATAAACTGTACAGTATAACGGCACACTAAGCAGGGGGATACGCACAACAATAACCCCAGTGTGGGTAGCTGTGGCCACAACTACCACACCCATATATATATACCAACTCCAGTATCGCTGTACAGCTGTATATTGGGGAAGAGGGCTTTTACACATCCACTACTAGTTTTGATTGAATGTATTTCCACAAGATGATTGCTTTGAAATGTTACCTTTTGCCAGTTAGTTCTCAGACAAATGATCTCCTGGGACATATATTTTCTGCAAACTGAAGTAGATCCCTTCACATACACAAACACTTACTTGGCCACAATGACAGTGGAACCCCTACCTAGGTAGTTTTTGATACTAATGTGTTTCGCCTTAATTGCACACACCACAGAGCTTTTAGGGTGAGGTGTGTCCCGAGTTTCCTGTTAAGTGAAGAACATCACCAGGCCTTGTACAGTATGCTAATGGTGGATGTACTGGGTGCTAATGAACAATACATAGTATGACATACTTTCATATACACATTGACAAACACATACAGTCATAGGCACATTTGACAGACCTGGGATTAGCAGTGCTAACTACCTTGTCAGTGAGTCCATTCTGTTACAGAGTTTTTGCACACAGCACATGTCTCATTGGGCTGGATAATGTAATCAGTTACCTGTATGGTTGACGGTGACAGTGGTCCTCATCAGTTGACCTTGGGACATGCATTGATGGTAACATTGTGTAAAGACAGTATATCCAGCACCCCTTCCAGGCTAATGTCCATGGTGACATGAGAAGAGTAGAGCATGTACACTTGCTATCATGCCACATGACATTTGTCAGCAGGCCATCTATCAAGTAATGCCACTCGGGTGATCCCCAGGGTGACAGTTACATTCAACATCTGCACATCTGGCTTGCTCTTGGAGAGGGCCAGTGAGGTGCTCCAATTGACATGTATGCAACATATATTGCATAACATGGCCAGTGTCTGGATTATGGTGCTGTACCCAGACATGTTTTGTTGACTGTGGTAGTCTGGTTGAGGTATCCATGGCATGTGGTCCATACAAACTGGGGTTTCCTAGCTGTGGCATTCATAACACAGCTGGGCAGACATGTCAGTGTCAGTCAATCAGAGATTGCCTGTAAGCAGCCAAGATGAATACATGATATCTGCACAGAGGACAGACAAAAAGTAGATAGCCAACAGGATAAGCATTAGGATGAATGTTTTGAAAGATAGACATCTGAAACTGATAGGTATGCCATTACTACCTGACAGCAGTCCTCAATGACATGTCCTAAAAACATACTAATCTACAGTTAATAGCAACATATCAGATCAATATCCAGCTCACACACCAAGAACATGATAGTCAGTACTCAGAGTTCAGCCTTGCATGCAGGGGTGTATGGTTCCAGTACTATAACCTGCTATCTACTCTTATATGGAAAAGCACTGTTAAAACTAGTAAAGTAATGATACAATACATGCAAGTGTGACTGCATATAACCTGGGATACTACCCATATATGAAACACATACAAAGAGAAAAGATTGCGGTACTAGCCATGTATACTCAGGTGCCCCAAACAGTATACGCACACCTCTTGCTACTGTAATGACATCATATAGAAGCATGTTATATACATGGAATTAAATACACTTATTAAATATATCATTACCCTGCTATTTTAACAGACTGAAATGTGATCATTTGTTACCAGAGCTGAGCTATGCTTAGCAGGTGTAAGCATTGCATATATGTAAATGCTAAGCAGATTTGTGCAGTGGTAAGTGAAGCCTACACAGTGTAAAACCTTCAATTAACCGTACAATAGCACTGCTTACATTCAGGAAAACCCACACAAACATACTTAAAGCTGCCTTAAACACTCTGTATTCAACAGTCCTTGTTCTGGCTAGCAACAAAATAAGCAGCCCTTGCTGGTCTTGAATCCAGGACATTGTAGACTACAGTCACAGCACTTAACCACTAAGCCATCTAAACTATACTCATGTCTGTTGCTTGTTCAAATATATCATTTAGTATGTGCACTGAATAGTAGTGAAGAACTGCTTTGACTACTACAATTGGTTACTACTTGTTAGTGAAAATAGTGTTGAATCAGTCATGTTTTTTTATCTAAATATACACATAGATAAATATGGTGGGATACATCTGAGAAGGTATATACAACACTCATGTTTACACATATGGATATATATAATATATATATATATATATATATATATATATATATATATATATATATATATATATATATATATATATAATCTATATATATATATATATATGTGTGTGTGTGTGTGTGTGTGTGTGTGTGTGCATATAACATATGCCCATAACATGTAGTGGAGTCATACCTCAGTACCATAACTCAAAACCTCTTAGTGTAAGGGAACGTAATGAAAGTATTGCAGTTAAATGTAGAATGTTGCTACAGTAACATGGTTGTGTCAAAAGACATATGTAGAAAGGCTCTTCTGATACTGACATGTATGTGATCAGTTACTGACAGACATCATAAAATCATCATAGTGAAGTACCACACAAATCACAGTAATGATCCTGTGGAATACAGCAGAAATATGACCAATAAATGTGGACAATCTGAAACAATCTGGTTAGTCCAGAGGTATATATAGAACTCCTTAGTGCAAGACGTGTGGACCAAGCCTGACAAAGGGGATGTTTACAGCCATGAAAATGTGGATATAACACAAATACTGGAGTAGATAAGCTCACACAGTCGATGCATTCACACCCTCCTGTCTGTCCTAACACATATTAACTGGAGGAGCAGAGGTCCCAAGCCCACATACTTCTCACTAGTTAGTGGCATACATCTTCACAGCATCCCACTGCTTTTTCAGAAATACACATCACATATGGTGGCCAGGTAACAGTACATCTGACAAGTATCTGGACATAACATCACACTAAGTAAATACAAAGAACTGCTAGGCATGTCACCAAGCATTGAATAAACTACAGGCAGACTGCCGTAACAATGACCCAAGTTTCCTATGGGGGAATACACATGTAATTGCAAATATAGCAGGCACTACAGACATGTAACAGCATGGAGCAACATACACCAGTGTGAAAGTGCATACTCACAACCAATCTCAACATAGTCACAGTCACATTATGGTAAGCTTATTTAATAGTCCATTATATGGACTGTGTAAACAAAACCATCTTCATATTTGCCACTCACACACTAACACTACATATACTGGCCCAATTCACAGTGTAGTCTGATGCTTGACTGTGGTATGAGACATGTCTCAGTCTGGCTCTACAAACATATACGCTGATAGGGTACGAAAAGCTGGAGCAGCATGCAACATCAGATAGAACAGTACCAAGAGCACTGACATCTACCACAGTCTGTACACAGGCCAAGTAACATATTCACAATACACTGTTACACAATACTGACACTCTGTCAATAATCACCATAAGTACACAGACCTCACTACTGTACAGACTACAACAGAATGTCCAGGTTTTGTCCTCAAATATAAGGCCTACTATACATAACATGTCTGGCAGTCAATCAATGGTTTGTTATCAGGAATGATGTCAGTAAATAATGATATACTGTACATTTGCACCTCTTATTGCATGACATATGGATAAAAGGTGACAGACTTGGGGGACAGAGGCAGAAACACAGGGCCAGTATTGACATATTCCTGTGATAAACTGAGAAAATTGCTGGAGTAACATGGTTTGTTGTGACATATCTCTTCTAAGGGATATGAAGTCAGTAACACACATGGATGTCACCATTTACTGACTGCAGTCATCAGAGTATGCCACTGCATTTCTAAAGACAGGAAATGTGTGAGTAACACACCACATCTAAGACTCCAAGTTCTGACCAGTCTGCATATAGCCCTACAGGTGAGAGTTTCCTCAACCACATAACACTGTCATGCCAGACTTTAAATCATGCAGAACAGCCATATCCATACAAACCTTGTTAAACCAACATTACTTCAAATGTAAAACAGTAATACTTAGATTCTGTCCCCATATCTGGAACACCCTAGATTCTGTCCCCATATCTGGTACACCCCCCTCTTGTTTGTTGGCCTGTCTCCACAGTGTATGTTGTAAGAGGTATTTCAAACTATCCTATGTGATGCTATTTGTCAGACATCCACATGAAGTCCTGCTCGCAGTGAAGGAAAGGGCAAACACTCACATGAAGTGCTTAGTTATAGGAGTGTGTTTCCATGCAATTGGCTATAGGAATGATACCACAGCTGTTCCACATGCAATTAGCAAGTAGGGGACTCCATTTCCTGCACAGGCCATCAGCTGATCATGAGCATTACCTACAAATGTCAAGCTGCTGCCTATGCAAAACAGATGTATTTTTCCACATCTACCAGAGAGGGAGAGGGAAAGAGTGAGAGAGACAGAAAGAAAGTAAGAAAGGAAGGGATAAAGAGACCAGTGTGTCTGTGTATGCTCAGTGGGTGGAGAGTGGTATCTGGGTATTATGATGGTTGCCTATATTGTTTACTAATCCATACTGTCACATAGTAATTGCACATGGAAGTACACATTTATTGCTGTGGATTGTCTACAACAACCTCTACAGTGCTTGAAAACTGTTGGCCTTGTAATGTGGACATTGAGACATATAGGTCCTCAATATAATAATGTAGCAAAACCCACACTGCAATGGATCCTGTCATTATACAATCACCCCAGCATCCACTCAAAATACTGATAACGCACACACACTTACCAGTACTGAATTTTAAACCCCTACCAGGCTATGTATTGCTATTTCACTGTTATGCAGTTATTGTATGTGCCGCTGAGCTTATATGTTAGAGAGCTGTCCAAATGTATCTTTGAACGTGAGTGACATCAGCAGCAGTGCTAAAAGAGGGGTAAGTGAAGTGTAGTAAGTGTAAATGTCCACGAAATCAGGTGTCACCAAAGACACACACACACACACACTCTCTCCCATAAACACACACATTATCACAGTTGGCAGGACCAGTGTTAGAACTCCTACCTAACTAGTTTTCTGCACCACAATATTACACCATTATCACAAGTGCCACAGAGCTTAAAGGGTTGAAATGTGGCCAAAGGGTTATTTCAAGGTGACTGACATTGGCAGGCAAGCTGAAATAGGGCAATGGGAGGTGTAGTGAGTGTGAATGGCCTCAAAATCATTCATCTCCACACACATACACACACACACACACACACACACACACACACACACACACACACACACACACACACACACTTGCTAATGAGATCCATAGATTCATTGTTTCACAGGTGTGTAGTAGGTAAATGGGCCTAAAGGTTCTACAAGGCTAGACCAAGGGAATACCTTGGCATCAGGCCACATGACAATAGTCCCCAGTGTGGTTCAGGTGTGTAGTCCCTGGAGTGGTCCCCAGGGGTGGGTATTGTATTCACCATCCACTCATCTGGGTTACTGTGGTGGGTGGCCAGTGATGTGCACTGCTTCCCATTTATGTGATCTATATTCCCTAACATGGACAGTGTCTGGGTTGTGCACATGTCCCACATGCATATTCTTTGACATGTGGAAGTATATTTGAGGTCTCTGGGGCATGTTGTGTGGACAGATTGTTACCTTCTGATGTAGCATTCCTGACCTCATTTGGTGAGACCTCTCTATGTAACTGAGGTCGTACGTGTACCTACACTGACAGCATGATATGGGTATTCACTGGAGTTAGTGGGGTCTGTCCATACAGGGCATGTGTATAAGGCATGATATACCATTTGTGGTGTACGTTTGCAGACTCTACAGTTGTTGCAGGTGTCCAGTGGTGAACATGGTAAAAGGGCCACTATACACATTTATTTGGTTACTGAGGGGATGGAACAGGGTGCCATGTCCTTTTACTTGCTGGATAACATACACTCAGCCAGGAAATGTAACACATCAAAGTACCTTCTAATGTCAGTGGCACTGTTGTGGTCAACAGGCATGTAGTCCACTGTAATCACACCCTGGTTACTATCTGTGAGGCAATATGCAGGGAACTACCAATATAGTGGTTGTTGCCTCGCCAAGTGTGTTTGTATATGAGACATGGTTGGAGAGTGTTCTCTGAGTAATAGAAGGGTCGCCTATATTGTTCACCAATCCATACTGTCACATGTAGGGCTATGGATTGTCTACACCAACCTCTCCTGTGTTTAACATCTTTTGGCCTTGTAAGGCGGACATTGTGACATATAGTAGGTCTTCAACATAATAATTTAGAAAAACCCACCCCACAATGGGGCCTCTTGTTACACAGACACAGCAACCCCCACACAGGATACTGATGACAGACACACACACTTGCCAGTACTAAGATTCAAACCCCAACCTAGCTATGTATTGCTACTATAGTGTACTGCATTTATCACATGTGCAATGGAGCTTATAGGATGAATGTTGTCACAAGGTACTTTTGAGGTACATCACCAACCCTTGTAAATACTGGCATTGGGTGATGTAGTGAGTGAAAGATCCAAAAATAATTTTACCCTACACACACACATTTACATTTGCCAGGGGTGAGGATCAAACCTCTATCTAACAATCTTTACAGAACATTATTTTACACATTTGCCACATACACCACTGACCTTTCATGGTTGAGGGTTGGCAACAGGTACTTCTCAGGTGGATGATATCTGCAGGACTGCTAAAGTCAGGCACTGAGATGTGTACTGGGTGCAAATGGGGCCACAACCTTTGTGGTGCAGACATACATACGTACACACACAAACACTTTCCACAGATGAGATTCAAGCCAATACCTATGTAGTTACTGCTACTACATTGTTCTGCATTAATGGCATGCACCATGGAGCTTACATGTTGCAGAGCTTTGCCAAGGTATCTTTGAAGGTAAGTAACATCTGCAGCAGTGCTAAAGGAGGGGTAAGGGGAGAGTAGTAAGTGTCAATGTCCATAAAATCAGGCTGGGATTAGAACTCCAAACTAACTAGTATGCTACACTATAGTATTACACATTTATCGCAACCACCACAGAGCTTATAGGACTGGCACTTGTCCAAAGGGTTATTTCACGGTGACAGACATCGGCAGGGATGCTAAAGTAGGGCAATGGGAGGAGTTTTGATTGTGAATGGCTTCAAAATCATTCACACACACACACACACACACACACACACACACACACACACACACACACACACACACACACACACACACACTGCAGTATTACACATGTTATAGGGCTGAGACTTGGCCAGAGGGTTATTTCAAGGTGACTCACATCAGCAAGACTGCTAACATGGGCAATGGGAAGTGTAGTGTGTGTGAATGGCCCATAAACCATTCCTCTGAAGTCACACACAACTTTACATTTGACAGGACTGAGAATACAAATGCTAGATGAATACTGATTTGTACTACCATGTTATCACAAGCACCGCAGACACTATAGGGCTGAGGGCTAACAAAACAAATGTCTACAGTGATTGACATCAGCACATCATGTGATATCAGCCAATTGGATGTGTGGTGAGTGGGACAGGCTTCATAATGGAAATCTCTCTGTTACTGTCTGTCTGTCTCTTCCCCACATGTGTGTGTGTGCATATTTGACATATTATAGTGTGTTGGCCTTGGGTGGCTGTGGTGGTGCAGTGGTTAGCATTGCTGCCTCACAGCAAGAGGTTCTCAGGTTCAATCCTCAGCTGGGGTGCCTTCTGTGTGGAGTCTGCATGTCCTCCCTGTGGTTATGTGGGTTTTCTCCAGGTGCTCCAGTTTCCTCTCACATCCCAAATACATGCTGTAGGTGGATGGGACACTCTAAATTGGCCCTAGATGTGAGTGTGTGCATGTGTGTGCCTTCTGTGGAAGGTTAGTGCTGGGCTGGCAACTTGACACTGTAAAACTCCACTGCCAATCATGAGTGGACAGGTGATCTGCTGTGGCAACCCCTAACCGTGAAAAGCCAAAAGAAGAAGATAGTGTGTTGACCTTGGATATGTGTGAGTATTCCTATCCAATGTGTGTGCAGAGCATGAATGGTTTACAATGCGGTGTGTGTGCACAGACATCTGTGACTGACAGATATGTATAGTCCACTGTGTTGTCAGACATGGGCTTCATTTCTAAGTGTAGGAGCATTCCCAGTATGACCTTCTGTATTAAGTGTGTGAATCCATTCCAGGTAGGTTGTACTCTAGTCCAGGGTTTGGTGTTCAACACCTACAGCTAGCAACCTGTCCCTGCAGGATATGGAGTCACAATGGGTGACAGACAGTGGGATACTGTAACTATTATGTCCGTGCTGCTTGTGTTACATGGTTGGTGTTAGCAGAGATATTCAGACATATGTATTGTTTTACACTGTGATGTATTGTCATCAACTACTGACAAATATATTTATTTGCTTACAGTTATTTCCTGCAAAATACAAGATGAATTAAGCTGTGTCCAGTATTGTGGTCTGCAGCCTACATATTCTTGCAGATACATGCCATTCTGGAGGTGTAGCTGCAGACACTTGCTGATGGGTCTGTATAAATGGTCCAGCACCTTGGTACTATGGTGGTTGAGGATCCTTTTCTTGTACATATATTGACGTAACAGAATGGCCATATCCTGCTGTGACCATACCTCTCAGCTGTACAGATTCACCCAGGTTACTCAGAGGCAGTGCTCATATATCTGGTCAGTTCCCCTTCACATTGAGGTTTATGAGCAGGTTTATAGCCACCCATAACTGGGTTTGCAGGCAGGGGTAGTATGGGCACACATCAGAGTTTCAGACTTCACACACTCCCTGACATCCATACGTCTACACCCCCACTCTGTTATTCTATCCTCTTCCTAACATTATTAAAGTGATATCTGAGAAGTATCCATATAGTTGTCCCTTCATGCCAGTGGTATTTCGGGGGATGGTCCACACTTCATGCAGTAGGACATGGTGGGCATGCTACTGGGATTTGTCAACATGGCCTTGCATTTTTGCTCTGTTGACTGTGTTATGTTGTTAGTTGGGACCCCATGAGATTTCATACACTGGCACTACAGGTGAAGCACAGGCCTTTGACAGATGACTGTAGGCCATTTGGTAGTGATGCATGCCATCTATAGCAGGCCAGTGCATTCTGTGACTCCTACATTTCCAGGCTGCAAGCCACTGGATTCCCCTGGGGTGACAGGGTAAGTGTATGAGGTGTTAACGGCAATAGTTCCTGTCCATATTAATCCATTGGTCTGGATGCGGGCAGGGTGCTGCTTAGAGCTAGGGACACACCTGCATGGGACACCTCTTCAACATGTTGCATTCTGTGGGTATTCCCATACAGAAGTGGGGGGTCATACTTTACTCATTCCCAACAGCAAGGATATGACCTGTGATAAACCTGTGGCTGATGGTGGGGTGAGCTGAGTGTATGTGCGATATGGAAGCTTCTTGCAGCTGACTCACTGATATACATGGGACATTCCCTGTATGCTGCCTTGTGCAGGGACATAGGCAGTCTCTCATTACTTCATAACTGTGCCTTTTGTGGTCTGCCACTGATTGGCCAGACTACATCAGTATTCCGTACTACACAGACAACTAATGTGCTGCTAACCTGTATGTACAATTCCAAAGGTGTGTGCAGTTGACAGTTACATTTTATGTACTCTTTCTAGTGTACTTCCACATGTGTACTGCATGTATGTCTGAGCCCACATTCATGGCATGTCCATCTTTCAGACGGTGACAGATATTGACATCTGGACAGTGAGTATGGACAACTGCTGACATGGGTACTGCTGAGAAGCATTGTGGTTGGCACTGCAGTTGTCAGAACATGGCACTGTCATCTACAGTACTGACCATAGGCCACTGAGACACAACCCTCCATGCCTACATGATGACCACTTCCATATAATATTGAACAGATAACAACCTAACAGATGCACCCCTGCATATTGTACACATGCAAATAATCTATCCTGTAGATTGGGCCAGCTCAGGTAATCTGTGTTCCACAGTTATTAAACACACAAGTACATGTTACTGCATTTCTGCATAGGATTGGGGGGGGGCACACCTGACGACCTTAAACATTTGCTATGACTGTACTGGTATTTCGGGTACTCTGTTGGCTTCCATTTCATTTTGTATTCTGACCTGTCATGCAGACTGGAGGCATATCAGTAGAGTACAGATCTTAGGTTTATTGGCCTACATTTCGGTTTCAGACTTCTTATCCTTCAGAAATAACATACAACTGCCAGACCTGTTGTAGTCTGTCTGTGTAGGTCTGGAGGAGGGCTGTTAACCACTACAATCAATTGGAGGCCTTAGCCCAACCTTTCTTTATGGTCATCTACACCTGTCCTGCTGGCTAAGGTTGGTGATGGGTATGTGCGCCTCACTGACATGCATGTGTGTGTCCTATGGACACACATTTGGGCCACCACATGTACTGCAGTGGGATTTGTCACATTGTCTTGTACTGCCTAGTTTGTTGACACCAGTATTTGTTAGGGATTTCATGCTTCCCATATAGGTGTCCATTATCTGCTGCCATCCCATTCAGCCACTTGATTCCCTCGCATGCTCATGTCCATACTATAGATACAACTAACAAAACATACTACTCCATTCAGCAATTTATAGGAAGAGTGACTTACCTTGTGGCTGTGCCAGTATTGAGGATGATGCTGGAGGGCTGACTATGTCGGATGCACATAGTACACTCCCTATACATAGTAAAGCACAGGTAGTGTCATGTTTGGCATCCCTTTTACTGTATGTGTGAGTGAGACAGAGGTGTCATTCCCTGGGTCCCTACTGTGTCAGTGTATGTGCTATGCGTTGCCTCTTTGCCAAAGCCTGGGCATGCCTCCTTCTGCCTACATGGGCAGGCTCAGGTTGTTGCTCCTCCAAGTCCTTCTGTGCCTGTGATGGCCTTGGCAATGGTGGAGGCTGGTGCCCTTGCCACATGCTGTTCCTGCTGCAGTTGTTTCCACAGGATCATATTGTGTAGCATGGAACATACTATGAACATTTGTGTACATGAACCTGGAGAGTACTGCAAGGCTCCGCTGGATATGTCTAGGCAGCAGAACCATGACTTGAGCATCCCAAACACATGCTCTATTATGATTCTGGTTTGTGCACGTGCCTCATTATGGAGTTCTTGTTTGGGTGCGTGTGCATTTCTGATGGGTGTCATCAGCCACAGCTCCAGTGCATAACCCGCATCCCCCACTAGGTGGCCATATGGGATGTCCTCATTGGCAAATGACTGGTACAGCTGTGTCATATGCCAGATGTGGGAGTCATGATAGCTTCCAGGGCTGCCAGCACACACATTCAAGATAATGCCCTGGGCATCACACATGACCTGGCAGTTGATGGAGGGGAAGCCCTTGCGGTTTATGTAGACTATACCCCGCTCATCGGGTGGTGTTTTGATGTGTATGCTAGTGCAGTCTATAGTGTCCACTACCTCAGGCTATTCTACTATTTGGTGGAAGAGACGCATATTGCTGGTCAACGCTGCATGGGTGTTGAGGAAATATATGTGCTCACCGGCATGTGCTGACATGGTATCCAGGAACTGGTGGAGTACCCTGGATGTTGATGCCTGAGATCCCCATGATATTCCCAGCTGCCCTTCGGAAGGTACCTGTGGCTAGTATTCTTAAGCCTACATATACCTTGGTATCCACTGGAATGGGTTCCGCTTTGTTGGTTCTGTGTGTGAGGTGTGGCCGGCACAGCTCAACAATTTGCTGTAGAATTTCCCTGTCCACCCAATAGCACTCCACTATCAACAGCTCATGTAGCCCCTGGTAGGTTACCCTGGGTCTGTACACTCTTCTCCTTCTCCTCATTGTGGGTTGGTCATCAGCATTTACATCCTCACCACCCTCAGCCTCTTACACATATTGATGTATGAGAGCAACCGCAGCCCCTTACACATATTGATGTATGAGAGCAACCACAGCCCCTAAAATTTTGTTAGTTTTGTCAGGTAAAATTTCTGTATACATTGGTGGTGTAGAGTCTGTGGGAAAAAGCAGAGTGGAAGGTGTTTGCATAGTTTATAGTAGTGAGCTAGGCTGTTCCATGTGTAATTGGCTGACTCTGATCCATTTCACCTGCCAGCAATGCTAGTTCTCCTTGATTGCCTTCCTACTGCTTTTTTCCCTTCTCATTGCCTTCCCATTTAAGCCCTGAGGTGTAGCGTGCATACCCAGTGCTCAGATGTGAACAGAGCTGCTATTTCCTGTTTTTTTTCTTATTTATTTAAAACCTGGTGCACGGCACGCACACACATTTAGGCAATGTAAACACTGCTAGGCAGCTTCAGACACACCCCTTAGTTAGCAGTGCTTAGCTAAGGGCAAGCACAGGCCACAGAGCTCCAATAAGCTTACAGCATGCATGACAGTCCCCCCATATGAGGTCATCTACCTCTTATACAATGGTGTTACTGCACCTACACAGTTGGTTGCAAGCTAACACTGAGCTGAAATCTGTGATTCAGTGTCAATTCCCTCACTTGCATAAAACAGAATGCTAATTCCTAGTTACCACACTCACACTGAGCCTTCCCCCTTAGCAACCACTATTGCCTGGTATCGTTGTCTTATGCATGCCATTGACTATTATGGCAAAATGTTGATTTGGGTTTAAAAGCTTATTTCCAACTTTTTTTCTTATTTTCGGGCCAATCCCCTTTGCGCACTGCTGCCCTATGCTTAAACGGATGAAATTGGCCAAAAAATAAATAAAAGTTATTTTTTATAATTTTCATCTATTCCATATGCCAATGGTCATATATTTGGCCATTGGCATGTCTACCTCATTGAATACATGCTTTCTTTGGAGATGTCATGCCTCCATTTTGTAATTTGCAGAATGTATTCGGTTAGTAACGAAATACATTTCTGCAGGTTACACTATTCCTGCACAGATGCCTGCCTGCTTCCTGGATCACTTATTCACCTCATTTGCATGGTTTTCACCAGCAAATGAGGTAATTGGCATATATCAGTGGTATCTGTGCAGGAATAGTGTAGGAGCACTCGTGCACATCCCAGGAACTCATTCCTGGATAACACCCGTCGGCCATATTGCGTGCAACAGCTCTTGCTCTATTCCTGCACTCTGTGCAGATCTTGCTGAATCCGGGGGAACATCTTTGAAAAGCATGCTTAACTAAATGTAACTTCTTATCCACAAATTCTAGTCCCCGCATGCGGCACCTTCAGAGCCGTATTTCATGCTGAGGGAGACTTCATTGCATTCTCAATGTAGGAGGAATAATAGCCCTTTCACTAGACTCATAAAGTATACAGTTAATGATTTTAGCTTCAGTTTGGTCTTTACAGACCTTTGTTGCTAGTCCTACTGAATCCCTCTGTCTCCGAGGCATTTTTATGGCCACTCCCTAGTTCAATTTCAAGTGTTACTGTAATTTTAATTTCTAAGTTTTCAATTGGTATCTTTCCTGACTGATATGGCCCCACTGACTCTGTTAACGGAGATTTTTAACCCAATGAGTTAATGTGGATAAACACCTGTGGTTGCATGGCACTGGACGATTTGGCTTGGGCAACATTGGTAATTTATTCATGATGGCTATATTCCATTATCTTTACGTGGTAGATTTGACACCCCTTTTCCTACTTTAAGGGCATTTTTATTTGTTTTTTATTTGTTTTATTCACTGTTATGTTCTCAATTCCAAGCTGTTTTTTCCCAGGTAGGTTTATTTTTTCTCACTGGGAGATTTTTGTTTTGATTTATTTGCATTTTAGTATTACTTTTATCATATATTTTTATCGTATGTTATGCTTATGCTATTTACATTGACTAATACATGGCCAGTTTGGTTGGCTGGTCTTCTGAGCCACTGTAGAACTGGACCCAATCCCTCCTGGGGCAATATAAACCTATCATAGCTTGCGACTCAACTTGGCCCATAAGCCTCATCCAAACAATTATGGGAGCACCACCCCCTTCAATGGACCACCCTCTCCATCAGTCTGATGGGCAAGAGATTGACTTAAGACCTTTCAACTACTCACCTATCCCATTCTGTCAATCTAAAAATAATCCATACTTGGTTATTAAAGCTGCACCCCTCCATGCATCTTCTTCCTACGTCCACCCTGATGTTTACTGGTTTCCCATTCCCGTGCCTATCCTATGTCCACCCCATTGGTTTACATGCACGTTTTTTGTCCCACCCTACCAGTTTGTCTACATCACCCATCCAGCCAAATATCCCCATTGGCTCCCGTTTATTTTTCCACCCTCCTATATAATTACCCTATAGGAAGGTCACTTTCATTCCTGTGCTAGACCCACCACACCCACATAGAGCAGATATAGCAGATTTGGCCTACCCCAGGACAGGGTATGTTATCACTCCCACATCTACTTTCACTGGCCCTCCTAGCGTTGCTCCATTAGTCCAAATCCCAGCTCAGTGCTCACTACAGAGTTACCCCACCCCAGACTCCCAGCCACCTAATTGGCCCAAATTAAATCCCCAACATCATATCCTCATTCCAAAGCCCCCATCAATGACTCCCATGTTGCACAGAGAGTTGGCCTATCACTGAGACAATATTGCCACAGTTTACCAATGAGATTATTTGGAGGACAATCTCTGGATGGCAAAGGCTGTTCAAACAAAGCCAAGTGGTTAATCTTATACAGTTTTATACATTCTAAACAATGGCTAATGAACTGGGCCATAATCAGACTCAAGCATCACCTAAAAGTAAATGATTTTAAAGGATCTCAAATAAATACATATGAATGGCTCCTCTGGTGTTAAACATAACAAATTTTCCTGCCACACTCCCCAGTTCAACTTCTACTGGTATACTGATTTCAACTTCTAGTGTAAGTTTTCAATGTTATCTTTCCTGACTAATATGGCCCCTCAGACCATGTTAAGGAAATATTTTAAAGAGTATGCACACCTGTGATGGCATAGTGCTGGACAATTTGACTTGGAGAACATTGGCATTTCATTCTTGCTGTCTATATTACATTAACCTTAGGTGGTAATTTTTACACCCATTTCCTGTTTTTATGTGTCCTTCTTTTATTCACTGGTATTTTGTCAACTCTAAGCACTTATTAATCCTGCCATTCACTGGTACTGGCATTCTTAACTTTGCTCCATTGGTCCAAATCCCAACTTAGGGCAAATTTACCCCTCCCTAGACTCCCAGTCTCCCGATTGGCCCAAATGCAATACCTAGCATCCTATACTCATTTTGAACCCCCTCCCCCCAATGACTCCCATTTTGCACAGAGGCTTGACCTATTATGAAGACAGCATTACCACCATTAACCAATGAGATTGTTTGTATGGCAATTTTTGGATGGAAAAGGTTGTTCAAACAAAGCCAAGAGTTGTAGTTTTATACAGGTTTATAAAGGTTTAAACATTGGCTAAAAAAATCTGACATAATCTGACTTGAGTCTCACCGAAAAGTAAACAATTTTAAATGTGCTCAAATAAATTCATATGAATGTCTCTTGTGTTACATTACAAATTTTGAATTATCTGAAAGGCAGTGCACATCTGCCTATTGTGAACAATAAAACTGATTATCTCAAAGAGGCAATGACTCATTACTGGATATTTTAAAGTCTAAATACTAAACATAAGGGACAAATATGTTCTTAAATATATATTTTGTTTTTTTTCTGGTCTCAATTTTTAACCTTGATCAACGGACTTTGGACACTTGTTTCAGGTTAATGCAAGTTTTTTCTATAACGTAATGTATCAGAAACTATAAAACTACACTTTCTAATGTAAGATGCATATGAATGTACGTGCAAACACACATATTCAAATGTGTACACACACATATGCGAATGAGTGCATACCCACATACACACACACTCACACACACACACACACACACACACACACACACACACACACACACACACACACACACACACACACACACACACCTGTGTTTTTATAAAATACTCTGGGAAACAATATTCAGACAGTTGATTTTCATTAAGTAATGATATCTTTCACAGTAATAACTAAATAAATGCAATTACCAATATCACTTCATACTCCATACCTTTTGCAGTAAAGCATATCAAACCTTAGATAATGGAACTTTAGAAAGCAGTGCCCACCATTAAAAATAACTAATAATTTCCGAAGTCTGTAATATTTGACATGAGAGAGAGTACTCAGAAAAGAAGTGCCATTTCCAAAGAAAAAAAAGTTTGCCTAATTATATTTTCATATTTTCATATATTATCCGATATATATCATATATTTTGGCCTCAAAAGTTGTGTATGAATAGAGCTATTTTTACTTTTGATAGTGACATAAAGAATTGCATGAAACTGTACCATTTCAATTATTAAACATCACTAAGATACGTATTAGACTGATTCACATTTTCTTATCTTTTATTGATGTATTTCAGACAAGATCTGCAATTTTACTATGTTTTACACTGCAACATTTTAAAAAAATTTGATAAGCAAAACATGTCATTGGCAACTGCATAGCTAGATAATGAATTCAAGAAGAAAGTACAGACCTACACGACCTGAGTGAGTGCCTCACTTTTCCTGAGAAGCTACCTAGCAAGAGTACTAAAATCCTTTCTTAGTTCATAAAATTTCATTAGCTATTTCTGTAAACTGTTTTCTTGCATTAAGTATACTTTCCGTTCTGTATTTTATTTTCTGTGTGGGTGATGAAAATGCCTTTTCTGAATCTGCTGTGGGAGGAAGAAGTAATGACATCTATTGTAGACCTTTAGTCCTAAAATCTCTTTTCAGTAATTAATAACAAGCAAGCTGTAACTTTCTCAGTATTTTATTGACAGATTCTTGGTATTACTACCCCAAGGGTACATTCTTCTCTGTCAACCATGATTTTAAAGTATGTGGAGAAATCTGAGACTCCTGAGGTAGGGGTTGAAAAATATGCAATTAGTCCTTCCTATCCGCAAAAGTAAAGCATGAATAAATTCTGGTTTGCTTAGAGAAGCCTTAAACAACTGGTCACTTATGTTTATAACCGCTTCCTATGTTAAACAAATAATGGGCTATCATCTCGCTTGCATACTTTCAACTGGTTGAATGATCACATAATTTCTTTTGCGAGTTCTATCATTGTCATATATATGATGTTTTTGCTGTTAATACTTAGAAGTGAGTTTAAAAGTATTAATACTTAGAAGCGAGTTTAAAAGTATTTCTTTAATTTAAAACACATGGCTAAAACTTAAATAAGTCTATTCAAATAAGTGTTGTACAATACAACAAAGTTTTCTACAAATAATCTTCACTGAAACGTGATATATTTATAAACACGATCTGCAGTCCCATACATGATGCCTACAATGCATATGGGTCTGACTATAGTATAACTCAGCACATTGGTAAATAGGCCATGAGCACATGGAACTTGCACTTAGCTCCAATGGACAATTTTCGTGCATGTAGTAATCACAAACATGCACAAATACCTTCATGTGTACAGTTGGAGTAAATTGTTTTCAGTAATAACTAAGCATCTTGGAAACCTTGAGCAATATTCATAAATATGGCATTCAGTGATCGTCTGGTACACAATAAATCTGAAAACCACACATATACTATTTCAGAGAGGTCAGTACATAATGGGGCAAGGCCACTTTCCCCCATTGTTTGAGGATGTTAACTCAAATAATCAGAACCGTCAGAGCACCAGATGGTCCCAGGGGTGTAACCCACATGACATCAACTCCATATGTATTCAAGTTTTGCCACACTCTTCAGCACCTATAGTCACCTTCTGTTCTAGTGTGCTGTTCAGCAACCTGTGGTAAGCAGCATACTGACAAATTATAACAAAAAATAAATATAATAAAAATAAAATAAAGTATCATCTCATTTTTATCGTAAGAAAATCTCTACCAACAGCAGTTACATATGGAGCAGATAAACCTGTTTCTTCAGAATACTATTTACCACCACCTCATTGTGAAGTTGGTGAGCATGCATGAAGGGGAGTTTGTACAATAGCAGAGAAAAAGATACCTGTTCTACTTCCATACCTAATGGCTGTGATTTCTTAATGGATCAGAGTCAGGCATGATGCTGGAGTTAGGACCCCGCATTACCAAGGAGTTACGCATTGCTACTTGGTTAATTAAACAGTAGTCTATCTAACTTTGCTCCATTATTGTGTCATGTAGGGCTGTCAATCTATACAGTTGTAGCTGCAGGCATGAACACAGGAGTGCCTGGTATACATCAAAGGCCTAGAGGCTTCTCTGTACCATTCAGTAAATCAGAGAGGCTGTTTATGCCACTGGGGACTACAGCTGGTTCTACCTGACCTCGAAAAATCAATGCAGTCCACAGTGGATTAATAAACATAACTGGAACCAGGTAATTACAAACCCGTCGGTTTTACATGCTTTATCAGCAAAGCCACGGAACATGCTATTACTGATCTTATAAACTACATTAACAATAATCTTATTAGACTCAACTCCCCCTCAACAATTTGGCTTTTAGAAGGTTTGATCTTGTCTACTGAATTTGTTAAACATCATTGAAAGGGTTAATGAGGCTGTAGACAGTAGCCTGGCAATAAGCACAGTGTATCCTTACCTAACAAATCCTTCAACATAATTCCATATGTTGGCATCATACAGAAACTAAGTGCTTTACAAAAAACATGTGATAAGATGGATAGCAAACTGTCTGAAGGACAGAAACCATACATTATGAAGTGCCTCATCAGAAAGTATAAAAGTGACAGGCAGTGTCCCTCAGGGCATGGTGATATTTCTGATGATAGATCTTTTCTGCATTCACTTTTCAAATCTCAAAGAAGACAGCTAAGACCTCTGGCTAACAAAGAATACACCTAAATCCTCCAACATGAACTCTAACTCAAACTCTTGGTGCATGAAAATTGATTTATACTAAACGGTACAAAGTGTAGTTTCTTCACTTTTGGTAGACAATATCTGCTCTCATCATATTATATATATCCAACACACCACTACAAACAAAATTGTAGTCAAGAGCTACGAACTTGGGTTGATAATTCCCTGTGGTTTGATTATCATATCACAACAGTTGTCAGGAAATTCTTTAATTTAGCACAGCTATTTGCCAAATGGGGTATTACTGAGGTCTGAATAGGTAATATTGCAAACAATAGCAAAGACCCTTAAGGTTCCTAACCCCAAAATATCACAGGCATATAGTCCCTGAGCTACTAAGAGAGGCTGGAAGCAATAACCTTCTATTAATAGTCTTATAGAATTTATGAGGTGAGATTTCTGACGCAATTACCAAGCTATTTGAGACCCAGTTGTCCTCAACCTCTGTATCACCATGAGTCCAGTATGTCTTCCAGTACTAGAATCAGGGACCTAAATCTTCACCAACAGATAAAACATAGTGGATGAAGGTGTTTATAATCTAGCACCTATCAATTCACTGGAATAAGCGTCCCCTTCATGTATGGCTTCTAGAAACTTACTACAAGATTGACTGTTATGGCCCTCCCAGGGAAAGAATCAACCTGCTGGAGTTTACAGCCAAGCTGTAAAGGGTCAAAAGCCTCAGTGGCCTTGGTATATCTAAGAATATATGTGTGCATGCGCTCGCATGTTTGTGTGTGTGTGTGTGTGTGTGTGTGTGTGTGTGTGTGTGTGTGTGTGTGTGTGTGTGTGTGTGTGTGTGCTTGACATGGCCTAGTGGTACCACCATATCACCTAATGCACCAAGTAAGACCACCATTTTTAATTTCTGCAAGGAAGACCTGCTTCAATTCATTGAACATGGTAATGTTTCCCAGAATCCACCACAGATGGACACAAATGAGAGGCTGGACCCAGTCACTTCCAGCTTTTAGCATAATCTAAAAAGTTGCATAGAAAAATGATGATGGCAATGACAAATGAAGGCATAATAAATCTTTAGCCACTGTATCCAAGCCTGTCTGATTTTGTCAAGAACAAGAAATGCCTGCTCATCCTGGTGGATTTCTTTGAGAAGGCCACCAGTGTAATGGATAAGGGCAAAATGATGCATACTGCCTACCCTGACCTGGCCAAATCATTCGACACAAAACAACACTTGGATATTGTAGATAAACTCAAGAAATTACGTATATATCCCTATGTAACTCACTGGATAGCCAGCTGTCTCACATACATGACCCAAGAAGTTATGTTAGGAGACTCTACCTCCATAAAAGGTCCAGTCACTAGTTGAGTCCATTAAGGCTCATTGCTGGGGCCATCCTTTTTGGCATCTGCTTTTCTGAAGTCAGGGTCAGCATCAAGGGCCACTGGCTGACAAGTTTGCATAAGATTGCAAACTAGGTGTAGTCATGGAATCCCTGAATGACATAGATACCATCCAGAAAGGCCTGAAAAATAAAAATAACGGGTGCCAGAGTCAGGATCTATAACTCAATACCAGAAAATCCAATAAAGTATCATTGGGGAATGCAGCTATCCGCGGTACATTGTCACATTGATAATAAACCCCTTACAGTAGACTCAGTGGACAGAGATTTGGGAACACATGTAGAGAGTAACATGACGTTTGACCATCATGTATCTATGGTGGAAAGAAAACCCACTTATAAGTATGCCATCTAGGTCCAAAGATATAATTTTCCTGCTGTACTCAGCCCTTATTATACCAGTCTTCATGTACAGTGCCCCCTTTGCTATGTACCTGACTAGGCAATTGCAGCAAGTGAAGCATTCGCAGATGTTACACAAAAAAAGAATATATGATCTAAACATGTCACACATGGGCCACCTCAAAGCCATATCCCTGTATTTGGTCTCCTACAGACTGCTGAGTGGTGAGCTATGCCTTACCAAAACGCATCCTCTGATCTATTTCTGACTTGAACTGTTTTACATCCACAAAACAAATAACATCAAAATTACCTGACCTAAGGTCCTAAATCTCATCTGTAACATAAACAGGATATGTTGGAGGGACAGGTACGTGTCTGAGAGATAACTCCCTTCCCTGGAGCAGGATTACCATCCATGTGAAATACAGTTGTCTCCTAACCTAACTCAAGTATAACTTGGACTTGTTGGGGAATCCAATATTTATCACTGATTTGGCACCTATGTCTCTAGTGGATAGAGGAATTCTATAAATGCTTGACCACCCATGCTCAAGCTTACATATATCTTGTAAAATAACCCTAAGGTACCAAAATTTGACAGATACATTTGGTATGAATGGCTAGGCTTAAGAAGGCTCCTTGGGTTGTTAGCATAGTAATTGCTATGAATTTATAAAACTATTAGAGGAAAGAAAAATATGTGTACAAAAAAAACTGTTAAATCACAGATAATAATGTATGATCCTTAATGCAACATATTAGAAGAAAATATTACCTACATGAAAAAAAAGTAAATAAAAACAAACATTTGGATGTCTGGAAAAGGAGACAGAGGAAATTATACAAACTGAAGAACAGAAAACAGAAGTTATTGAAAGGATGTAAACAAAGAATATGAACATGGGAAAAAACAGAGATCTGATATGGAGCAGGATGCATCTCTGTCATTATCTGAGTACTAAGCATTTTATATTTACCCGTACTACTATGTCAATTATAATTGCACTACATTGTAATTAGTTAATTATGTGTGTATCAGGTGTGTGCATATATTTTAAATGTACTACTGTTAAAACATCTTTTCCTCCCTCTGTGCTGTATATACTCAAAAGTGTGCCTTGTGATGTACTATATATTCTGTTTGTGTTTCTTATGGAGCTTTTCTCCCCGGGCCTCCAATGAAAATGGGCTCTGCTTGGACCAGTGAACATTCCTGGTAAATACATGCCAATCAATCAATCAATAAATATATATATATATATATATATATATATATATATATATATATATATACGCACACAGAGAAGAATGCAAAAATGAATCAATACAAAAATGAAGCTTTAAAGATATTTGAAAAGAAATACAGACAAAGACATTGACATACAACAACTTCTGCAATAAAAAATACAATCTAAAAGCTGGGATATAATTAATAAGTAGAAGTTTAGTGACGTAAAAATTAAAGAAATAAAAATTGAAGTGATAGACCATATGTGAAGTGAAGGATTTAGTGTTGAGACTCTGACACAGCCAATTTTGCAACATGATGGGCCAATGAATCCTCAGGTGGAGGAATAGCACATAGAGCAGGATGCATATGAAGAGCATATGCCAAACAATGATTCTCTGGAACCCTCTGTAGGAGCTTCACATAAAAGTCCATTACAACTGCATGGCAAATGAAAGAGCAGAAACCAATGAAAACTCTGACACAGGTAATATTGCAACATGACAGAAAAATGAAGCCCTAGATGGAGGAGCAACAAATGGAGCAGGATACATCTGAAGATGTTATGCAGCAGGGCAATGTTATGAGACCTTCTGTATGGGGGCTGGCATAAAAGTATAGTTAGAATAGCACAGCAAGGGAAAGAGCAGGAAAGAGGGAATAAAGTAGATACATCAGTCAAGAAAAAAGTAATCTAAGGGAAGACCTGCTTTATTTAACAGGAATGGACTGCAGTATTAGGATAGATTAAAAAAAAAAAAAAAGATTACAGAACGCATATCCCATAGTACTAGAGGACTGGCAAAACAGAAACTATTAAGAGAAATGTATGTGATATCAAAAATAAATATGATATAGTGCTTTGCAACTAAACTAATAACATATAAAGTGTTATCACAAAAACACAGAATAACAAAATAAAGTGATGAGACTATGTAGAATGCCACCATGACTGCATCAAATGGACAAAACTACAAACCAAATAAAAGAAGTTTCACTGTTAGAAGAACACAGAAAATGGGACAGATCATCAACGGTTCTTAGAAAAACAGATGTGTTAAAAGCAACACACAGTACCAGATTTTATCATACACTACTTCCAGTAATAAAACTAAAAATATCAACACATGCAGAAATAAAAAAAGGTATACAGATAAATATGAAGGAAATATCCAAAACAAATAATGGATAACTCACAAAGTTTTTTTATAGAGAGCTGAGAAACAAAGCAAAAGTTAAAGAAACAACATAAAAAGGTATATTTTGGAGAGTATTTATGAATACCCCATTTTACATTACAAAGGTTTTGACTGGATAGAAGAGCTACAAGAAATATTAAGAAGTTATAATACAGATGATATGAAATTAAAAGAAGTAAGAGTCAGAGAAATTAAGACAAAATTAAGAAAAGCTCCTAAATGGAAAATCCCAGGTCCAGGTGGAGTATATATCTTCTGGCTAAAGGTACTAACATCTTTTACACAAATATTTAGACCCGAGTAGAAATTACTTCTATGGTTATCCTGAACAGACACTGACCTGGTTTACAATAGAAAAAAAACATACTCTTCCTTAACAGGGAAGCTGCAAGTCATCCAAAAATCTATATACCAATAACTTTTCTTCCTTTGTTAAAATTATAGAGTAAAATTGATGCAGATAGAGTTTTTATCCATCTAAAAAATCCAATTATGTCAACAGAATGACAAGGTCATAGAACAATGCCAAATAGAATAACAGATAACTCCTTAGCCTCATAGGAAAGTTCTCAGCTAGATGAATAAAATGCTGCTGATAGTATGTGTATAACTTAAGTGGTTACTGAGATACTGTAAGTTGTTTACAAAATATTACAAATGTAATAATTACTGTGTTTACTGTGACTTATAAAATTCGGTTTAAGACCTAGACCTTATTTCTTAACTCCTATAATGCCAGAGATATGAACATTTGTTCTGAGGGCATGATTTGATTCTGTCAAAAGGTTTAGGCTCCGCCCATTGGAAGTTACAGTGCAAACTTCCTGAGCTCCGTTTTTTGTGAATGAGTTAAAATAAAACTGTAACACAAAGCTAAAAAAGGGTGAACATCTATGCATGGCATTAATAAATTACAAATAAAGCATTCAACAGAATTCACTTTCATGGAATATAGAATGCTACAAATGTATTAAGTGCAGTGACTATGAAACAGAGGCAGTCCACTTTGCAGCAGAGATATGGAGGACAAATTATTATTCCAGGGATAAAAAAAATGGGGGGTATTCCAGCATGATTCTTTGTCATCACTACTGTTTTGTCTTCCCCCTTAAACCATTAAGCTGTTAACTCAATAGACTAGGACTACAGCCTATCTTTCAGAAACCAGCCTTGTTCAAAGGCATCTCATCTGCTTTGTGCAGATGACTTAACAGCTGTATAGTTCAGCAGATGAGGATCAGAAGGATCAACTACAGATGATTAAAACTTTCTCAGATGATAGAAGAAACAACATTTATAACAGGAAAGCTACAGCATCAAGAAAATACCAACCCTGAATAAAAATATGTTATAAAGAAATGTGAACAGGAGAGGATTGTATAAATATTTGCAAAAAGATGAGGGCTGGCAATAAAATGTGAACAAATGAGGAAAACACTTAGTAAGGAATACTTCAAAAGATTAAAGCTAATACTGAAAATTGCTTTGACATCTATTAGTAAATTCCATGCTATTAATCACTTTGATCTTCCTGTTCTAAAATAACTTATGGCTTTGGTGAGAGACAGACTCCAAACAGCACTTGAATCATCTGGGCAAGAAAACAAGAAAAATGCTTAATCTTATCAAATTATATATAACAAAAAAGTTATATATTACTCATTCTGAAGGAGGCTTTGGTCTCCTCAATACTGACTACATGTATAGGTTCATAGGTTCATAGGTTCATACTAGGCTATCTGCCCTAGGGCATTTATAAGCCTAGCCAGAGTGTGTTTGGCTTTCGCCACCCATTTTAAATGAATTTTGCTATGCCCTTTTTCGAGTTTAGTATACTGTGCCTCTAACAGTGACACAGAAGTGATACACAGGGTAAACCTACAATCTCCCATCCACTCATCAAGATTCCTCTTGAAGAGAGTCAATGAGGGACTCTGCCTAACCTGGACTGGGATTTTATTCCAGAGTGAAGGGAGCCTCTGGGTTATGAATCTGTCCCCCCAGCATGTCCTATTTATTTTAGTGCTGAGGTTCAAGTCTCTCGAGCATGTAGCTTGATGGGATTTGGATTTTCTGAGGTGCAGCATGTCCATTAATTCCGGGTTGGACATGGCTTTATACGTCAGGCACAGATCGCCTCTGAGCAGGTGGTATGCCACTGAGTAGAGCTGGAGTTTCTTTAACTGGGCAGCATATGGCATCTGTTTGAGCCCTTTGATCCTCTTGGTGAGGTACTTCTGGGGTCTTTCCAGTTGCTGCAGGTGTCTGGTAAGGTACATCCCAAAAGGGGCATTGTACTCAATTATGGGCTTGATGAGGGATGAGTAAAGAGGCACGATGACCTCCCCTGATCTAGATGTGAATCCCTTCATGATTAGGTGGGCTATATAAAATGTTTTTCTAACCACTTTGGCCACGTGGTTGTCAAATGAGAGATTGCTATCAACTTGGGTTTAGAGGTCCCTAACTACTTCTTCCATACTTAATGGATTACCACCTATGTGGTAATTTGTGGGCACTTTGTTTTTCCAAAGGGGATGACTATACACTTTTTGGTGTTTAGCTTGAGGCCATGGCTCTGGCACCAGTTGTCTGTTTCTATGAGGCCCTTTTGGAGGATGCTTGTGTCGGCTGGAGAGTCGATTATGGCGCCCAGTTTGCAGTCATCTGCGAACTTGGTCAGCCACAGTCCTTCCGTGTTGGCCTGTACCTCCGAGAAATATATACCGAACAAAAGAGGTCCCAGGACCGAGCCTTGTGGGATGCCACTTTTAACTGGTTTGGAGTCTGACATGGCTCCAGCAATTCTTACCATGTGTGTTCTGTCCTTGAGCCAGTTTGCAACCCATCTAGTGACATAGGGGTTTATATTTAAGCTGGTGAGCTTATCTATAATGCCTGAGTGGGGGTATTGTATCGAAGAATTTTGCGAGGTCCAGGTAGGCTGTGTGGACCACCTTCCCCTCGTCAATGGCCTTGGTGACTGTTTCAAAGAAATCGATCAGGTTTAAGAGGCAGGATCTGCCCTTAACAAAGCCACACTGGGTAGGATCCGGTGTCTGTAGGTCCCCAATATCTTTATTTATGAGGTCAATGATGATCCTTTCCATAGCTTTGCAGACCAAGCTAGTCAGGCTTATGGGGTGATAGTTTCCAGGATCCGTTGAGGCACCACCTTTGTGGAGAGGGACCACTGTTGCTGTACGCCACTCTTTGGGTACATATCCTGTAGTAAGGCTGAGATTGAACAGCAGTTTTATGTTTGGGTTTAGCTCTTCTTGGAGTTCATGTAGGACGCAGCCTGGGACACCGTCTGGTCCCATTGATGCTGTGTTTTTTGCTTTGGAGAGGGCAGCTCTTACTTGAGCATCTGAGATGTCAGGGGTCAGCACTCTGCTGGGATAGATATTTGCCCTTTTGGTGGGGGGGTAGAAGTTTGCACTGAACCTGTCAGCTAGAATGTTGGCAATGTCTGTGGGTTTGGTGTATTTTTTGTCATTTTGGACAAATTCTGAGCATATCTGGGAATTCCCACCCAGGTTCCTAACATAAGTAAAGAAAGCCTTGTGATTATCCTTAGTGTCCTGTGCAATTTTTCTCTCTAAGCTGGCCTTAGACGATTTTATGAGTGCCCGTAGTTTTTTGCTAATACTGATCAGAGATGCCTTCTCTTTTTGGGGTTTTGCTCTATCATGTAGTAGCTTCCTCCTTCTATTGTATAGTTTGTTTATGGCTGGGGTCCACCAGACAGGACATCTGCCTTTGGAGGATTGGGTCTTGGTTTTATTTGGGATTGCATGATCCATGCATTCCTGAAGGTGTTTTTGCTAATACTGATCAGAGATGCTTTCCCTTTTTGGGATTTTGCTCTATCATGTAGTAGCTTCCTCCTTCTATTGTATAGTTTGTTTATGGCTGGGGTCCACCAGACCAGGATGTCTGCCTTTGGAGGATTGGGTCTTGGTTTTATTTGGGATTGCATGATCCATGCATTCCTGAAGGTGTTCATAGAATGCGTTTATAAAGGATTCTGCGGTCTGGGCCATATTTTCCACAGGCCTGAGGGCTTTGAAGGATTCCACCTCGGTTTTGAGGAGTGTGAAATTTGCTTTAGAGAAGTTTTTCACTGTGGTTTTCTGAGCAGGGGGTGGGGTCGGGATGTGAATATCCAGTGAGATTAGTTTATGGTCTGAACTTACCAGTGAAGGATACACTTTTGGTCTGGAGCATAGAGTCCCCATGTTGGTGATGATCAGGTCCAGTATGTTTTCCCCTCTTGTGGGAGTGGTAGCAAGTTGTTCTATAGCATTTGAGTTTATAAATTCTAGGAACCTTTGGGCTAGGGTGTTGGAGCTAGAGTAATGCTCCCAGTCTATGTTTGGGTAGTTGAAGTCGCCCAATATAGTGGTTTTCTGAGAGACCTTCATATTTTCCAGTGTTCTCGGGAAGGCCGAGTGGGGTTCCTGGGTTTGGGAGGTGGTCTGTAGCAGGCTATAAACAGGAAGGCAGTTTTACCCACTGTTAGTTGCACATGGATAGTCTCTGATGCTTCGTGCTGTGCCACCAACCTGGAGGTGTGGGTATCTTTGACGAATATTGATACTCCCCTTCCTTTTGTGGTTCGGTCCAAGTTTTGGGACCGAAAAGCATGGTATGAGGTATAACCTGGTAGTGCTGGGGTGCTCTCAGGAGCCTTGTTGAGCATATTTCTACAGTTGAGGGACTGCATACATATTTGCTCCCCTCATTAAATCCAAACACAGTGATAGTTCTAAAACATAAAGAAAAGTCTAAGGTGATATATTTGCTTAGTTTAGCATAAGCATTTTGGAGGGGAGTGGAAAAAAACATAGAAGTAGACATGAATTAGGCAGAAAATAAAAATGCCAAAAAGCAAAAGAATGAATATAAAAAGGACTGAAACAAAAGGAAAGAAAATTGGAAAATCTATAATTGTAAAGACAAGTATACAGAACTCTTAGAGCTGAGATTATGTTGAACAATATTTGACACAGAAATTGTTAAGCAGAAGCAAATACCAATAGATAAAAGGCTAATAATGGTGGCCAAAGATACTGGGGCTACATGTACTTTAATTTACAAAGCCTATAGGAAGAGTGTGAGAAATAGACAAACAGGTTGTATAAAACTTAAATGGAAGTGGTCACATGTAGCATCACTGATTGTAGTACACTCATGGCTAAGGGTGTGTATACTTAAAGGGACAATAATGTGGCAAGATGGTTGAAGTGGAAATTGTGCAAACACTACAATACAAGAAGCTGAGAGGCCTTAGAAACATTAATACAGAACATAATTGACAATGATTTTGAATCACATGGGATCACCCTCCATGGTCCTCCATAAACTCCATCCTCCACCCAGGTAAAGTCAGTACTCCTCCTCCTAACATCCCTCACTCCTCCAAAAATATTGCTACCTCATTCAACACACACTTCACACAAACCATACTATCCATAGCTAAAGAACAAAACCCCCTCCCCTCCAACC
This sequence comes from Protopterus annectens, assembly GCF_019279795.1. Lineage (NCBI taxonomy): Eukaryota > Metazoa > Chordata > Ceratodontiformes > Protopteridae > Protopterus > Protopterus annectens. Next base: position 248,859,752 of record NC_056730.1, on the reverse strand, counting down.
CACACCTTCAACTAGTAATCTCCCCACTGCCTTCTCTTTTTCTCCTGTACCTACCTCCAACATAAAAAAAAAACTCTTAACTAAACTTAAGCCCACCAAATTAGCAGCAGACAACCTCCAAAGTGAATACCTACAAATCGCAGTTGATGCTCTGGCCTACCCAGTATCCATCTTGATTTACCGATCTCTGTCAGAAAGTTACGTTCCCACACTGTGGAAAGTATCACATATAATTCCCCTCCACAAAGGTGGCCCCTCCACAGAACTAACCAATTACTGCCCCATAGCTATTCTCTCTCCACTCTCCAAAATACTAGAGAGGTGCATACATTCTCAGGTCTCAGACTACCTCCTTACTAATAACCTCCTTTCCAATACTCAGAATGGTTTCTGACCAAACCATAGCACCACCACTGCCTTACTCTCCTTTACTAACACTATCCTTCAGCATAAAAACAATGGCTATCTCTCCTTTGCTACTTTCCTAGACCTATCTAAAGCATTTGACATGGTCCCACACAAACAACTCATCTCTGTCCTCAATAACCTATCCTTCTCTCAATCAGTCACCAACTGGTTTCAGAGTTACCTGTCTGACCACCAACAATCCGTTGTATGGCAGAATGACATATCTCCCCAACTACCTGTCTCCATAGGGGTTCCCCAAGGATCCATCCTTGGACCCCCACTCTTCTCTATTTTCACCAATAATCTAGCCTCTGCCACCAAACATGGCACACTCATACAATACGCAGATGACTCAACCATCATCTGCTCAGCCAAGTCCCTACCCAAACTGCAAAAAGTCACACAGGAAGCCTTTTCCTCTGTTGAAACCTGGTTATCCGATGTCCAGTTAATACTCAACCCAAACAAATCTAAACTACTCATCTTCCAACCCACCAAACATACTCAAAACAACTCTCACTTTAACATCACAGCAAAAGACAACACCACTATATACCCAACTGAACACACCAAATTGCTAGGAGTGGAAATAGACAATAAACTAAAATTTGGCATTCACATATCCATGACCATAAAAAAGTCCACAAAAAACTAGCTGTGATATATAGAAATAAGCAACTTCTCACCAAAGCAGCAGCGATTTCAATAGCAAATTCCCACCTTATTTCCACCCTACTTTATGCCTCTCCAATATATAACAACCTAAGGCAATGCAATCTAAACAAGCTAGAGACCTGCTACAACAAAATCGCGAAATTCGCCACAGGGGCATCCTACCATAGTCACCACTGTCTCTCACTTGCTGAACTGGGCTGGCTTGAACTCCCTCACCTCCTTCAATGGTATCAACTATCACTCGCCCACAAACTAGTGAACCATCCACTAAATGTCCCATCCCTCCAGAATCTACTCCAACCCTATCGCACCACCAGACCACTAAGATCCAGCAACAAAAATCACTTGCAGATCACTAAAGCCAATAACTCTGCTGCTGAAGCACCATTCTCTTGCGCCATAGCCAAATTATGGAACTCCCTCCCACCCACAATTACCTCCGTACCATCATGCACCCACTTCAAAACTTTACTAAAAGTGCACCTAAAAACATGCTGGCTATGCCCTTGCAACTCCGACTCTAATATCACCCACCCCATCCTACCACTACCTTTCTTTCCAACCCACTAACTACCTTGATTATAGCAAGCTCAGATGCTCATAAGCCTAGTACTTATTATACAGCAGGAACTTCTTATTGCAACATTTGTTAATGTCTGTTATGTACTTTGCAGATAAAGATTCAGGTTGTCTACTGATGTACTATGTTCTTCATCTGTAAATATGTTTGTAATTAATTGCTATGTTAAATTGTTAATTGCTATGTAATCCAATGTAACTAACAGGAGGACTATGGCTGACAAAGTTTGCAGATGACTGCAAACTGGGGGCTATAATCAACTCACCGGCTGACACAAGCATCCTCCAAAAAGGTCTCACAGAGACAGATAACTGGTGCCAGAGCCATGGCCTAAAGCTAAATGCCAAAAAGTGCACAGTCATCCTCTTTGGGGAAAAAAAAGTGCCCACAAATTACCACATAGGTGGTAATCCATTAAGTACTGAAGAAGTAATTAGGGATTTGGGGACCCAAGTAGATTGCAATCTCTCCTTTGACAATCACATTGCCAAAGTGGTTAGAAATACATTCTATATAGCCCACCTTATCACGAAGGGGTTCACATCTAGATCAAGAGAGGTCATTGTGCCCCTCTACTCATCACTCATCAGGCCTATAATTGAACACAATGCCCCATTTGAGATGTACCTTACCCGACACCTGCTACAACTAGAAAGACCCCAAAAGTACCTCACCAAGAGGATCAAGGGACTCAAACAGATGCTCTACGCAGTTAGGCTAAAGAAACTCCAGCTCTACTCAGTTGCTTACCGCCTACTCAGAGACGATCTGTGCCTGACGTATAAAGCCATGTCCAACCCAGAATTAATGGACATGCTCCACCTCAAGAAATCCAAATCGATCAGAACTACACACTCCAGTGACTTAAACCTCAGCACAGAAATAAATAGAACATGCTGGAGGGACAGATTCATATCCCAGAGGCTCCCCTCACTCTGGAACAAAATCTCAATCCATGTCAGACAGAGCCCCTCAATGATCCTCTTCAAGAAGAATCTTGATGTTTGGATGGGAGATCGTAAATTTACCCCTGGGATCTCTTCTGTGTCACTGCTAGACAGAGGCACGGTAAACTAACCTTAAATAAGCTATCTTCTGTGACCTACTATACAGAGGCACAGTCAACTAATCTAAGAAGGGTGGCGAAAGCCAAACACACTCTGGCTAGGCTTGTAAATGCCCTAGGGCAGATAGCCTAGTATCAACCTATGAACCTATAACTACTGTCTGTTTATTTTAACTGTGGAGCTTTTCTCCCCGGGCCTCCGCTAAAATGGACCTATGTCCAGTCGGACACTCCTGGTCAACAAATGTAAATAAATAGATAGATAGATAGATAGATAGATAGATAGATAGATAGATAGATAGATAGATAAAAACACCCAATACATAAATCTCACTGGATTTTTGTCTGGCTCACAGACAAGACCCAACCAGTCAGAATCAGTGAGAACACCTTCACCAAAAGACAGGTCACCAGTAGACTAACCCCATGGCTCTGTGATGGACATACTCCTATTTAGCATCTACTTTTTGGAAGTTAAGGCTAACATTTAAAGGCCTCTGGATCACAAAGATCAAAGATGACTGTAAATTGGGAGCTATTACATATTGTCCCCATGACACCAACATCTTAAAAGATGGTTTAACACAGACAAATTACTGGTGATAAAACCATAACCTAAAACTCAATGCCAAAAAAATTAATTATAATGATCATTAGGAAACTGACAAGCCAAGTTAATTACTCCATTGATAAAATACCCTTAAGAGTCAAATCATTAGTAAGGGATCTGTGAATATATGTAGACAGCAATCTGGCCTTTGTCCAACATGTAGCTGAGATGGTAAGGAAATCATTCTCTGTTTCCTGACTTATAGGTAATGGCATGGCACCCAGGTCCAAAGAAGTTATAGTACAACTCTAATTCATCAAATAACAAAAAAGTGTAACCAGTATCACCAAAACAAGAACTAGAAAATACAAGCTCCCAATGGTCAATAAAGGCTGAACGAAGACTGAATAATTTAATGAACAGTTTAACGCTTTCATCTACCAAGACTTCATCAGAAAACACAAACATTTGAGAAATTGAACCACTTCTTAAATAGGATCTCCCATTATACCCAATAAAACAATTAATCAATTATTTAAAACAATTAATTAAAAAAATCAATTAATTAAAAAAGCAACTCTAATTAGTCCTTATCAGGCCTACCATAGAGAAAAATGCCCCCTCTGGCACATACTTAACCAGACACTTAAAGATTTTTCACCAGGATAATTCAGGGCATGACTGCCAAGTCCTACTCTGATCACCTATAGGCTGAGTGTCTCCATACAGTCTTCTACATGCTGCTGTGAGGATATCTTTGCCTGGTTTACAGGGATTCTTCAGACCCAGCCAGAACGGGTCTGTTGCACATGCAAAAAACAAACAGTACCAGAAACACTAGACTAGGGATTTGAACTTTGCTTGTGACATAAACAGAACATGATGGACAAACAGATATGTACCCCAAAGGATCCCCATATTACAGAATAGGCTTCCTATCCATCTTAAACCAAGTTCATCCCTGACCCTATTCAAAAGAAACCTTGACAATTGGATGGGAATGCATAAATTTACCCCAGATCTACCACCCGTGTTCCTTATTGGCAGAGGCCATCAATAAGAAAAGTATTCTCACAAGTAACCCCCCCCCTACATTCCATAGTTGCCTCCATATTAAAATGCCCCTCCCCATATAGATTCCTATGATACTTGGGAACAAATGGCTTGGTGTGGGAGGCTAGGCTTGTAAGGGCCCTAGTGGTCATTAGTCTAGTAACAACCTATGAACCTATAAAATACTAACCCTTAGAAAATAGAAGAATAAAAACCAGATATAGTGGTCCAAGAAAAAAGGGCAAAAGTAGTATTAATCACTGAAATAGCTACACCCAGAAATTAGATGACCTTGCACACTAACAAATATGAAATCATAAAATACCAAGATTTACAAGCAAAGGGACCCAGGCAGTTTCAACAGTAGTAATAGTATTATGAAAACAGGAATAATAAAAATGAAATTTCATTCATTTTTAAACATGTTACTAATGCATGCAACCCTGGATGGTACTAGAAAACTAAAGCATTTGAAGAGATTAAAAAGTCATTACCTATCACAACAAATATAACCACAAATTCAGGAATAAATCGCTCTGGCAGGACTCCCATATTAATAAACTGTGTCACAAAAGAACGGAAATAGTGAAAAGTAAAAAAAACATGCCAGCAATGATCTAAGAGCACTATTAGAAAATATAAAACTTGATTATGAGCTTAAGGTTCCTATAGCTACAATAGGAAACAATACATCATTCTTCACATGTGCAAGAAAGTATAGAAATAATGTACCAAACGAAAAAATGAAAACGGACTGTCTCAGCCAAGGCATGGACTATTTATTAATTGTAAGCGCTTTCGGCCGAGACGTTACCCAGCCTTCTTCAGACAAAAACTACACAGCACACAACAGCCTATTTATATAGGCTACACCACAAGGCAATTATAATGCAATTAATTAATTACAAGTTTAAAGGAAAAGTAAAATGGTATAAAAATGCATTTTAAAAGTAACAGTATCAATGTAATATGAATTAAAAACAAAACCTACCCAATGAACTCCCAAGTTCTCATAGAAATACTAATGTTTTTAAGAAATTTACAACAAGTCTAAACCTTATGAATTTTAAATATTCACAAAAAACAAATAAATAAATAGCAAATATATAAATCATGTAAAACTTGTTGAAAAAGCATACATATAACATCCTAAAAGCTATTACTGTATAAAATGTTCTTAAAACCCTCATCTTTCAACTATTAATGGCTTTGGTGGTATAAAAATATCCCAATAAAATACAATTTATCATTTTTATCTAAGCAGTGCTTTTAACTTAAGAATGCATTTGATAGAGGCATAATCATTCAAACCTGGGGGAAAATGTGCAGATGTTCTAATTTGCCAAAACACCTCTTATTCTTCCAAATATAACTGCCATGGTCCACCCCTAATGTCATTTTTGACCTGCTGGACAACCATGAATAAAAAAGAGTGTTCTGGATATTCTACAATGTGTCTAGCAAGTGCATTAGTTAAGTCCTTCCTACCTATGGCATACAAATGTTCATAAATTCTTTTCCTTAATTTCCTCTCAGTTTTACCTATATAGAAGGAAGGACATTTCTCACATAAAGCAATATATACCACCCCCCTGGTTTCACAATTATATTTCCAATTAATAAAATAAGTTTTCCTATTAATATTCTCTTTATTCCCAGGAAAAATGTATTTACATTGAGGGCACATGCCACATTTTCCCATCCCAACAACCTTGTCTTTAGTTTTAACCATGATGATCATCTTGACCAAATTCTTGAGGTTAACACCTCTTTTATATGTTCATAGGTTCATAGGCTGGTACTAGGCTAACTGCCTTTGCAGGCCATTTTTAAGCCTAGCCACTTACCCCATGTGAGAATCAAACCTTGCACCTTCTGTTTGTAAGGCAAACACCTTAACCATTATGCCATCCTCCCACCCCCAATGTAAATTTTGGTTGTTGTCCTACTAATTTAACTAATGCATTATCTTCTAATATAATACTCCAATTTTTTACGATGAATTCCCTAATGACTTGGTGATCAATACAATATGTAAAAAGAAAATTAATACTAGGTGGCTCAATAATAGTCATATTTGTGGTATCAATCTTTGACCTTTGCAACGTTCTACCACCCAAAAGGGGCCTAAAGTATCCAGTTTCTCTTTTCACCTGCACTTCATACATGATTTCATTCATCGAGGTGTCAGGATACCCTCTACAAGCAAACATTTTGCTGATATTCTCACATTCACTGATAAAATCCTATTTATCTGAGATCATCCTAGCCGCTCTGACAAACTGCCCCTTTACAACACCTCTTTTTTTATGAAAGGGATGGCTGCTAGTAAAATGAAGTTAACTATTTGAATGGGTGGGTTTTCTATAAATCATAGATTTAAATTTATTGTTAACTTTATCCTTACTAATTTTCACATCTAAAAAGTTAATTTCGTCTACTCCTATAGTATAAGTGAACTCAAGAAAGTCTGCCATACGTGAAATACTATCTATGAAATCTGGTATCTGATTTTGAAGTCCTTTCCATATAAAACACATGTCATCTTGGTATCTGGTATACCAAGTGACACATCGTTGGTACATTTCCTTATTGAACAACCATTGATGTTCCTAGCATGCCATAACGCTATTTGCAAAACTACACCCACAAGGGGACCCCATGGCTATCCCAGTTTTTTGGAGAAAAAATTGATCCTTGAAAACTAAAAAGTTGTTAGATAACACCAAGTCTAATAAGGTTTCAACAAGATACATCTGTACGTTGCCAGCCTTCTTAAGCAATATAAAGTTTTTAGTCCACTCTATTCCCAATTGATGGGAAATAACAGTGTATAAGTCTTTCACATCAACAACTAAAAAGATGTAATCCGAGTTGTACTCAATTTGATTTATATTCTCCAAAAAATTCCAGGAGTCCTTACAAATTTGTGGTTCCCCCTGTATTAAGGGCTTAAGGATGCCATCCACATATTTGGCACAAGCATAAGTGATGGATCCTCTCCCATCCACTATTGGCCTAAATGGTGGATTCAACAAATCTTTATGGATTTTCGGAGTGCCAAATATGGTAGGAATCCTTGGGGCTGGCATTGATAAAAAGTGAAAGATGTCACACTCAATACTACCTTCCAAAAAGAGGTCATCCAACACTCCCCTATTTTTCTTATAGGCTGCATGGACCTCATTTAAACTAGAATTCAAATAAGTTCCTGACTGTAGGTGGTCCATCATCTTGTTTTCATAATGATATTCATCCATGAAAACAAGACCCCCACCCTTGTCTGGCTTCATGACTCTAATTTTATATTCATTAAGTAGAGAAATGAAGTCTAACTAATTTTTAGAAATATTACATTTCGTCATTCTGGTAGATGTATGAGAATCCAATGTGGCCCTTAGATCCATTTCACGTACCTTTTCAGAAATATTTAACACACCATACAATGGAGGATTAAAAACACTCGACACTTTATAGGTGTTAAGAAGTGCAGGGGTGTTTCCTAAATTAAATGCCAAATTCAGCTTGCGCACGAATAGCTTTAGGTCAACAATTATTTTAACAAGTTTACCCTTTTTATCTGGGACAAAGGAAAGCCCTTTAGAAAAAAAGTCAATCAAAGGTTGTTCAACAGCTAAAACAGTATAATTGTAGATCTTAAAGTCCCCTTGCTGACTCATAAGGACATTAGGTCCCTTCGTTATAGGGGATGTCATCTCCTCCGTTGATTGCCTCTTTTCCTCCTCTGTGCATGACCCCTGTTGTTTGTTCGGGTATTGTTGTGATTCGGCCCGTTCCTGACCCTGGAAAAACCCTGATCATTTTCACCATTATAAACTTGTTCCCCTTGGTTTTGATTATTACCTGGTGCATTATTATTACTACCGTTATTCACTTGACTCCTAATGCGTTCACTCCTACGAACAGGCAACTGTTCTTGATTGATACTATCATCGTTAAAAACCGAAGTAGTAATTGCATTAGAGTCATCATTCCCCCTAGGTAAAGTTTGATCAGCCAAGGGGGGAGGGGGGGTAAGCCTTTTTGTTGGCATAGTCTTTAACATCTCTATCCATCTTACGTTTCTTGTTTAAAACCAACTTGGAAATGGAAGCTTCAATACTAGAAAAAATTATTAAATAATCATATTTGTATCTTGAAAAATCAGCATCATGTTGTAAACAAGTTTCCAATTCTTTTAAATCCTCTTTTAGGCTTGTAATCTCAGTACTATAAAAATTAATCAATGAAAGTAAAAACTCAAAAACCTGTCTATCAAACAGGGCCAATAATTCCTGATGATATAATGAATTATTAACCAATCCAGCAGGGTAACGCCACTGGCGCAGTCCCTTAGGTATTACTTTCTTAGTAATACATTCTTGGAGGTATGCAACCTCCAATTGCAGTTTCCTGCACCGAAACAGTTTTTGATCAAAAATATTTAAATTGTCAACAAAAGTACTCACCAGACCTTCTTGGTTCATTGAAACCTCGTTCGAATTATTATTACTAAAAAAGTCCTTTTTACACAAAAAATTGGCCATGGATGGTATGGACATTGTATTGATTTCGCCATTACCCTGTTCATGCAAATCATTTGCACCGCTCCGTTGGCTTCTACTACCTTCAGACTGCCTAGATACACCACCAAAGCCATTTACTTCCTGCGAATTCACCAAACGACCAACAGAAGTTGTCGCAGCATTAATGTTCGCACCTGTAGCAGATTGTTGCGCATGAAGGTTCCTCTCTTTACTGCATTCCACTTTTTGCGATAAATCTTCTACTCTAGTTAACAAAAGGTTAACTAGAATTGTAAGGTTACCTAAAGCATTCGCTTCTTCAGAGTTCCGGGTAGAATTAAGTTCTCACTCGTTATCTTGCGAGAACAGTGGCTGTGAATCAGTCCCATTATGCCCACTCTGCTGACCAGCACCTCTGTTTCCACCAGACATTACAAACTGAATAAATAAACACAAAACAAAATAAAAACTGTGTCTCAAATGAAAAAAATGAAAACGGGCTGTCTCAGCCAAGGCACGGACTGTTTATTAATTGTAAGCGCTTTCGGCCGAGAAGTTACCTAGCCTTCTTCAGACAAAAACTACACAGCACACAACAGCCTATTTATATAGGCTACACCACAAGGCAATTATAATGCAATTAATTAATTACAAGTTTTAAGGAAAAGTAAAATGGTATAAAAATGCATTTTAAAAGTAACAGTATCAATGTAATATGAATTAAAAACGAAACCTACCCAATGAACTCCCAAGTTCTCAAAGAAATACTAATATTTTTAAGAAATTTACAAGTCTAAACCTTATGAATTTTAAATATTCACAAAAAAAAATAAATAGCAAATATATAAATCATGTAAAACTTGTTGAAAAAGCATACATATAACATCCTAAAAGCTATTACTGTATAAAATGTTCTTAAAACCTTCATCTTTCAACTATTAATGGCTTTGGTGGTATAAAAATATCCCAATAAAATACAATTTATCATTTTTATCTAAGCAGTGCTTTTAACTTAAGAATGCATTTGATAGAGGCATAATCATTCAAACCTGGGGGCAAATGTGCAGATGTTCTAATTTGCCAAAACACCTCTTGTTCTTCCAAATATAACTGCCATGGTCCACCCCTAATGTCATTTTTGACCTGGTGGACAACCATGAATAAAAAAGAGTGTTCTGGATATTCTACAATGTGCCTAGCAAGTGCATTAGTTAAGTCCTTCCTACCTATGGCATACAAATGTTCATAAATTCTTTTCCTTAATTTCATCTCAGTTTTACCTATATAGAAGGAAGGACATTTCTCACATAAAGCAATATATACCACCCCCCTGGTTTCACAATTATATTTCCCATTAATAAAATAAGTTTTCCTATTAATATTCACTTTATTCCCAGGAGAAATGTATTTACATTGAGGGCACATGCCACATTTCCCCATTCCAACAACCTTGTCTTTAGTTTTAACCATGGTCATCTCGACCAAAACATGTTACTAATGCATGCAACCCTGGATGGTACTAGAAAACTAAAACATTTGAAGAGATTAAAAAGTCATTACCTATCACAACAATTATAATCTCAAATTCAGGAATAAATCTCTCTGGCAGGACTCCCATATTAATAAACTGTGTCACAAAAGAACGAAAATAGTGAAAAATAAAAAAAAAACATACCAGCAATGATCTAAGAGCACTATTAGAAAATATAAAACTTGATTATGAGCTTAAGGTTCCTATAGCTACAATAGGAAACAATACATCTCTCTTCACATGTGCAAGAAAGTATAGAAATAATGTACAACAATGCACTGAGGTCATCCATAATAATGCTACACACCCCAGTGTCAATGCCATAATCAATACATTTGCAGATAAGTTTACTAGTAACTTTATCCTACTTGACTAAATTTTTACCCTGCTATTCCCCACAAATTAGTTAATTAATGAATGAATTAATTAATTAATCAATCAATTTATTTATTTATTTATTTGTTTGTTTTATTTTATTTGGCATTTGTTTACCGGAAAGTCTGACTGGGCATGAATCCCTTATTCAGAAGAGGCCCGGGGCGATATGCTCCAACATATATAGTTCTATTAATAAACTGCTTAATATTATCACATGAAGTGCAATAACAATTTCCCCAGACATCACTTTGTAACAGGTCTTAAAATCACTGTCAATGGCTAAAAGTAATATTTTTATGCGACCAAACAGAATATTATGCTGCATTCTCATCAGTGCTAAATATGTACTACCTGAGTGTCTGCTTAAACTGATCAACCCCAGCCTGTCCTCATTATTTGTGCCTGAAGCATGAGAGCAGCTGCTGTGGCTCACCTACACAAAGACAGCTGCTCTATGGACTTAGGTAATTATATGGATTCATCAGCCTCACCACTCTTATATGTAAGGTGTGGAAAATATCAATGCACAAGTAGTTAATACAGACATAAGAAAATTAATTGAACTATACAACACAAATTTTGGTTTTCTGAAAGGCAGATTCTGTCTCCTGAACTTATAAAGCTTTTGTTGAAAAGGATACAGAAGATATGGACAGTGGTCACTCCACACATGCTACTTATCCCAACCTGACCAAGGATTTTGACATTATTCCTTATGCTGTTATTACTGAGAAATTAGACAAACTTAAATTAAACCCAGACACTGTATGCTGGATTGTAAATTTGCCCCTCAACAGATCCCAGGGTGTGAACATTGTTGGTTATCTCACTGAATTTAAAATTATTAAAAGAAGGGTACCATAGGGTCAAGTGCTAGACATCTTTATATGTAGCATTTATTTTGCAGCCATCTAAGACAATATCGTATTAGTGTAGCTGACTGAGTTTCTTGATGATTGCAACTCATGCACTATAATCCGCTCGACCACTGATACTAAACAGCTCTAGCATGGGCAGAATATGCACATACTTAGTGTACTTCAAATTATCTTAAACTAAATGTCAACACAGGAAAAAGTGCAGTACGATGGCCTTTGATAAAAAAGCTGCCCAACACATACATTATAAATGGTATTCCTGTAATGAAAAATATGGTCATAAAAAACCTTTATACTGACACAGACACCTTTGTCTCTTTTGACCATCATGTTTCTACCATAGTCAGGCAATCCTTTTCTCTGGACCATTTAATTTCCAGAGAAATATCTTGAAAAGCCAAATAGGTCAACTTACTGTTATACTCTTCATTTACCCAACACAGCGAATACAATGCCCTCTTTAGTATATAGAAAGACAAGTATATTACTCAGCTGGGAAGACCCAAAGGATTTCTATGTTAAACTAAATAAATAATGCACTTAAATATTTCATGTATCCCAATAGATTAGCATGACTCCTTATACTCAGTAGATCACCAGCTGTTTTGAGATGACTTATGTGCAGTGTTGTACTAGTTACTTATAAAAGTAATAAGTTAATATTACTAGTTACTTATCAGTGAAAGTAATATGTTACTATTACTTATTACTTTTCTAAAAAAGTCATATATTAGTATTCCTAGTTACTAACTAATGTGTTACTTTTACATAAGTATATTTTATCAGTTATAATATTGAGATTTACTCGCACAAGTAAACACGTGCATATAAGTGTATTACTAAAGTTGTATACGCAGTGTTACAATGATGATGAATAGCATTTAACAGTTGAAAAACTCCAGCAGACAAGGCTTTATAGTAGGACAGCACAGTGGTGCAATGGTTTGCGTGGTCACCTCACAGCAAGAAGTCCTCTGGTTGGATTCTTGGCTGGGGTGCTTTATGTGTGGAGTCTGCATGTCCTCCATACCTTTCAACCTGCAAACATCAAAAACCTGGACAAAGGCCCATGAAAAGTAAGTTCAACCGGCCAAAATTTGGGATGTTGATTAACATAAAATTTGCATACATATTTGTGTAACCCTGCTTACTCCAATGAGATTGTGGGGTACCAACATAAAGATTGATGTCACTAAATAATAAATAATGGCAGACATTTGAATTTCCTACTTCATATCCCTCAGAAAATACATAATAATCCAAAACCTGTTATTCTAGCAGCTGTCTAATTTTACATGAGCATTATTTAAAATTTGTCCCTAGTTTTTTGGTCTTTGTCCCATCATTATTTTTGGTATAACTGACACACACACACACACACACACACACACACACACACACACACACACACACACACACACACACACACACTCTTTCCTATTTCCTTGGACTACACAATGTGGCAAGGCACTTTGTTTTGTTGACGCATTCGGTTGACATTAAACATATTAACATTAAAACAACAAGAAATATTGTGTAAAAATCATGTCTTGCAGTGGTGCACTAAAAATCACAAGCTACATTCATGCACTTTGGAATTCACCCAAAATAGTGGACAAAACATGTCTTATAAATCTATGCTTGAGCTGGTAATAATATCCTCCAAGATTTTGTTTCCTTACATGAACTGTGTACATAACTTACTGACTTAAAGCAGAAAATACAAGTCTGCATGAGCATCAAAGCAACACAAAGGGAAAGCGTGTAGAAGGCAGTCAAGGCAGTGAAGGAAAAGATGACCAATAAAGCCACCCACTCCTCTTTTTTTGGATAAAGCATATGTAGTCATTGTTACTTTTTTAATCAAACAATAGCTTGCTGATTATGAAAAATTAAACATAAAAGGATTTTGGCTACTAATATAAATGGACTTGTTAACAGCATTTATGCTGTACTTTTGCAGCATGTTACTGTTATAAAGTAATGAAGGTTACTTGCAGTTGCCAGTTGTTTTGAAACTTACGTGATGCTGCATTATAATTATGCATTGATTTGCATGCAGTCTGCAGGATGACAGTGAGTACACAAAGCTCCAAGTGATGGCATTTATTCATGCAGTTAAACTAACCTTCAGCTGTAAATGCCACTTTATATACCCAACATGCAAGCACTGGGTCACAAAATAAAAAAAAATATGAAATCTGCACTGACTGGTAACTAAAGCTGAAAATAAAGTAATCAACTCTCTCTGTCATATGTTTATTGTGCAGCTATATGGTTCCTACGTTGTTTATTTTCTTGAAGAGATTATTTTTTTCTTGTCTCAAATAGCATTATGACAGGGAATTGCACTTAAAGAAAATAACAGATAGCCTGTTTATTTCATACACATCAACAGCACACCTAACTCTCTTGGACAGGCTGACACCATTCCTGGGTTCTTAGATGCTTCCCTGGACAGTTTGCAGTTAGTAAACTCATTTTTAGTAACTTGCGCTCCAGGCCTCCTGCAGATGCAAACAAATAATCAAAGAGGTGACCACTAGCAGCACATACCAACCTCATTTTATTCATTTTCTGTAGATATCCACATTTTTACAGATTTCCAAACACTTTCCACTCTAATCCTAAGTCTGACCAACAGCTGCTTGTAAATGATTAGGGACTGACACTTAAGTCTTAGTATTAGCAAAGTATGTCACCACAATTTGAAACTCCCACATTTGTGTATTTATTAAAAATGTAAAACACTGCCATTTAAAATTTGCATAACTCTTATTGCTACATGTGGTATATTAGAACAAAATATGTTGGCATCATAATGATGGTCACATTATCACGTGTGTGTGTGTGTGTGTGTGTGTGTGTGTGTGTGTGTGTGTGTGTGTGTGTGTGTGTGTGTGTGTGCAAAACTGTCTGTTAGATGTAAAATGTTAAACCTCCAATTGTTTTAATTTTAAAACTGATGAAATTGAACATGCTTCATTCAATCCAGGCTTTTCCAAAGCATTTAATTTTAACTGACATATAAATTCAGATTTAAGTAGGTGTTCACCAACTACTAACCCCCTCATATCTTTCTTAACCTGATCTAACACTGTAAATTTAAAAACATTTAAGGGGTAATCTAAAATGTGCCTGAAAAGGCCATTTGTATGTTTGCATTTTTTAATTTCATGTAGGTGTTCATATATTCTTTCTTTAAACTTCCTAGAGGTTTTCCCAACATAAAAATCCAGACAATGCTGTCAACTAAGCAGATAAACAGCTTGGGTTGAGGCACAGTTAAAATATCCACTGATGTTGTATTGGATACCTCTAATAACCACACTTTCACCTACTAGGATATGTTTACAATTAGAACAACCACACTTAGCCATCTCCATTTTTTTACATGTTCTTGTTCTCTTCTTGTCTTTTTTTCTCAAAAAGTGCTTTAAAGGATCTATCCTTCTTATATACAACCAAAGGCCCATTCCCCAAAATCTTCATGATCTTGTAATCAGAGGAGAAAATACACCTGTTGTTCATAATGTGATTGAAAATGTCACCACTATTTATAGAAAAAGCAGTAATAAAAGTCATGGTGTAATTACTGTCTACCATTTCCTCCCCATGACTTCCAGGCATAATTGGTAAAATATTATCTGTGTCCTCTTCACTCAAATTATTCTCAGCTAGATCTGATAACTTCAGTAAGGGGGTATATGCACCATTAAAATGCTTTAGCTTGTTTTTAATTTCTGTAAGAACGTTGGAAGGGTAATCACGTTTACTAAACATATCTAACAAGATGTCACATTCCCTAACAAATAATTTTTTGAATCCTAGTTACTGCTCTGTCCAGGTGTTCTGTGCACCTCTTGCTTCTCGTTGTTTAAATATACCTGCTGCATTTTTTACTGAAAAATATAACTCTGCTGATTTGCCTCTCCCTCGGGTCTGTACTATGCGATCAGAAGCTGGTGCGTTCTACTACCTGTGCCACCATCTTCCACTACACAACTGCACTAGTTATTAAAACCTTGTTTAAATATACCTTCTGCATTTTTTACTGAAAATTTAGCTCTGCTGATTTGCCTCTCCCTCGGGTCTGTACTATGTGATCAGAAGCTGGTGCGTTCTACTACCTGCGCCACCATCTTCCACTACACAGCTGCACTAGTTATTAAAACCTTGTTTAAATATACCTGCTGCATTTTTTACTGAAAATATAACTCTGTGATTTGCCTCTCCCTCAGGACTGTACTCTGCAAGCAGAAGCTGGTGCGGCCTAATAACTGCGCCACCATCTTCTACTACACAGCTGCACTAGTTATTAAAACCTTGTTTAAATATAAAAAAGCACAGCTTGCAGCTTAAAGGGTACAGCAATGGGGGCTTCTTATGCGCCCTCATATGCTATGGAGTACATGGGATATTTTGAGAAAAAATTCATATATCCAACCATGTTTTATAGAAACAAAGTTTTGTTCTATAAGAGGTTTATAGATTACCTTATTTTCATCTGTAAGGGTAATATTTGTGATTATGTGGATTTTATTGAGACCCTAAATGGCAAAGAACATGGTTTAACTGTTTCGTATGAGTTAAATATGGAAGCAATCAATTTTTTGGATGTGACACTGTATGGGGATGGTGAGGCCATAAGTTTTAAACCATATAGAAAACAAACTTCAGTAAATATGTTTTTGCATGCAACTAGCATGCATCCAGAGCACTTGGATTCTTTATCCTATGGGGAATTTAAGTGATGAAAATTTAAAATTAATTGAATTGGATAATGTTGAAAGGAGGTTAAAAGATAGTGGGTATGACGAAGAAAAACTTAAACATTGTAAGCAATCTGTGCTTGGGGGTGTTATGTTAAAAGCACAAAAAAATGCAAGTAAATAACAATAGTAACAGATTTAGAGGCACTAACTTTTCTAGTTGTACTGATGCAAATAATACATTTTATTATGTTACTAGGTTTTCTCCTTTAACTGAAATCTTAGTGAATATTGTATGGAGATTTTGGCATATTATTGCTGAAGATGATAATATAGGCCATCTATTTCCCAGAAATGTTACTTTCTCATTTAGTAAAGGAAAAAATTAAAAAAAATTGCTAAATCATAATTTTGTTGAAGGGCCCAACATTGATTTGCCATTAGGGACATTTCCTTGTGGCCATTGCTGTATATGTACCAGAGTGAGAAATTTATCTGGTTCATTGATTAATGGAAAATTGTTTAATTTTAGGTACTATTTTAACTGCAGGTCAACAGGAGTTGTATATATTCTGGGATGCAGTTGTCCTAACATAAGGTGGTATATAGGGCAAAGTAAACAGATGGTTAGAATTCGTTTTCTTGAACACCTTAGGTATTGAGAAGCCATAACAATTTTAGTCCTATAGCCAATCACTTCTATGAACTGTATGGTGGTTCTGATCATGATTTATTTTTTTGTGTACTTGCCAAACCCTTTCTTCCTAGAGGGGGCGATTATATTAGTAAATTGCTTGAGTTAGAAATCAGGATGATACTTAAATTTCAAACATTGTTGCCTTTATGTTTAAACCAAGAACTAGGTAATTAAATGATTAGGTGCTTGGATTCTTTATTTATATAAATTATACATAGATAGTCTGTTTGATAATATTGCATTGGTATAAAATATTCAATATAATATGTTTATAATATGATAATTTATATGTTTTTGGAAAGTTTATAACAATTGTATGCATTAATTGATGTTTAAATTGGCTGATTACATAACTGGATCCTGTTAATTGGCTGTTTGTATTAATATAAAAAACAGCTGAAATTGTTACACTTTGATCCTTGAAGGTGAACTGTCGAGGTGCCAGATCAGTGTTGTTGAATAAAGAAAGTAAGGTGCTGGTGGTTTAATTTGTGTTTTTTTATTTTTATTTGTATTTTGGTGTTTTTATTTTGGTGTTCTGGTGTCCTTGTTTAAATATACCTGCTGCATTTTTTACTGAAAATATAACTCTGCTGATTTGCCTTTCCCTCGAGACTGTACTCTGTGATCTGAAGCTGCAGCAGTCTGCTACCTGCCCCATCATCTTCCACTACAGAGCTGCACTAGTCATTAAAACCTGTAGGTGTTTTTTTCATTAAAGTATCATACTTGTTGTTCTGAGTGAGTAGTGTGCACTGACGCTAAGGCCTGCCATAGACCCCCCTTTTGCTTTGCAACTAACTTAAAATTAACAGCATCCCTTAATTAACAAATGGCTCTGACTTTCCATGTGACTTACTGATAGGTACTGCCCATAAAAGTCGCAGTGGCGTTGCCAGACACAGTTAAATATAATTGCACTTTAATGAGTACCTTACCTACTCTAGCTCACTGTTTCAGTTGTTTGTTGAGTTGCTTACCTTCTGGAGTTGATTTAGCCTGCTCCGTTCACCCTCGCTATCTCTCAGGGTCACTTTGCTCCCCACCCTGCCCCCTTATCACACCCACCCTGTCTATACCCAAATTTATTCATAACCACAATCACCTGACTTCTCTAATACCTCCCATCAACCTATCACATCATCCTCCAACCACTCTCCCCCCTTTCCTTTCACCACCTGCTCATTAACTTTTTCTGTGGTGCTCTGCACATCACACTATCCTTTCTCCCTCTAATAACTCCCAAACCAGATAACGTAACTCCACATATACTACCACCACCCCCTCAACTCTCACCATGCTTACACCTCCTATTTTCTTAGCAGTTCTCCTCTCCCTAGGCTACCATCTAACTTCCTACCACTCCACTGTCACTAGCCACAATCACCTAAACTCCCTCACGCTAACCTTTTCAAACACTCATCCCCATAATCGCATATACATTTTACCTACCATCTTCAACCACACCCACTTTGAGCTCACCAAGCTCACCTACAAAGAAACGAATTATAAAAAAAACTGCCTAGTTTACTCATGCACAATATGATCACCAGTTACCTATACAGACTGACCACGGCTACTAACCAACTTGCACACAGTGGTGACATCCAGCCTAACCCAGGCTCCTCCACTACTATACCCACTGCTACAGACATACATGGACCTATTATCCCCTGCAGACAAAAACCCTCTGACCTCTTAATACTCAGTATAAACATCTGCAGCATCATGAATAAAACTGAAGATCTACATGCCTCTATATCCTTCTATAACCATGACATTGTACTCCTATCCAAGACCTGTTTCAAGCCCCACATCAAAGATACCACCATAGCCCTTCCTGGCTACAACATCCTTAGATTTGATCGAATAGCTAAAAGAGGTGAGGGCATTGCCCTACTTTACAGGTACAACCTTACTCTCCAACAAATACATAAAGATATCCCCACTTTCGGCTATGCAGAAACCCTGTTTGCAAACATAAAATTAAATCAGCAGAAACAACTCAGCATTATAGCACCAGGCGACAGTATTGCCATTCTAGGGTCCATTTTACATTGGACTTCCACCACCTTCCCTCAACAGACAATTATCCTGATTGACTTAAACATTGATTTAGGCCTCTATTATGGCATCCCCCATGAAGTACCACTTAAACCTATTTAACTTCACACAGCTTATCCAAACCCCCACCCATATAGACAAATCCACCAAAAATGAATCTATATTAGACTGAATCCTAATCAACAAGCCTTCATCTGCCAATATATTTGGTATGTTACCTGACTCCCTCAGTGATCACCTACCCACATTCATACTAAGACAGTACACAAAACCCATAATCCCCCCATCCTACTTTCTATCCATAGTTCCAAGAATTTCCTATCAGACCAATTCATCAACACCTTAAAAAAATAAATTGGTCTTAAAACTCTACCATTAGATAAAGCCATGGAATACTTTAATACTACCTTCTTAGGTATCCTTAATCTTATGGCCCCATGACCTATAAGTGGTACTAAAACCAACTCAGCCCCCTGAATCTCAAAGGACACAAGATCCCTACTCAAACAATGAGACATAGCTTGGAAAACCTGGTGTGCCAACAAAACAAGTACAAATCGACAACACTTCCTAGAGCTCAGAAACAAAGCAGAAAAAACAAATATGTAATGAAAAAAAGTTATTATATCCAGCTACAAAAAACTCTCCAACAATCCACAAAAATTATGGTCTGCAATCAACCTCATTCTCCAACCAGGCAAAGTCACCTCCCCAAACCCTAACAGTGAAGGAGATAACAATGATATTGCCACCCATTGTAATGACTATTTCACCACCTCCATCCAAAAGTTATTTAACAATTTCTCCACTACTACTATAAATACCCCCAAAATACAAACTGTCACCATGAGACCAAGTCCCAATTCTCACTTAAACCATTTCCAACTGACCTAATTCATAAACACCTTTCCAAATTGAAACCCACCACACTCACAGCTGATAAACTGCCTGCTGATAACCTCAGGATTGCCACCTCTGCCATTGCCTACCCTATTTCCATACTCATCAATGCATCCATAGCTGAACACTCTGTCCCCTCTTGCAAGGAAAATTTCTTATGTTGTCCCCCTACACAAAGGTGGTTCCACAACAGAACTTAGTAATTATTGCCCCATAGCTATACTATCTCCCCTATCAAAAATCTTAGAAAAATGTGTACACACCCAACCATCAAATCATCTTCTTCAATATAACCTGCTAGCAAATTCCCAACATGGATTTCGGCCAAACCATAGTACCACCTCTGCCCTTGTAGCCTTTACTGACCACATCAACCAACAAAGAAATCTTAGTAACTTAGTATCTGTTATCTTCTTAGACCTGTCAATGGCATTTGACATGGCATCCCATTGCAAATTACTATTGACTCTCTCTGAGCACAGTCTGGATAACTCCTCTCTACTGTTGTTTAAAAATTATCTGTCCCTCTGGCAACAAGCTGTTAAATAGCATAACTCTCTCTCCCCTCTCCTCCCAGTGGGACAAGGTGTTCCAAAAGGATCCATTCTTGGTCCCTTACTATTTTCCATCTTTACCAATAACCTCCCCTCGGCTACTCAACAAACTTATATAGTACAGTATGCTGATGACACCACCTTTATTTGCATCCTCTCTACAATTACTCCAAGACAGAACCCAGAAAGCCTTCACTGCTATAGAAAAAAGGCTAAATTCCTCCCAACTCATACTCAACCTAAGACCCAACTCATGATCTTCCATCCATCCATCCAAAACTTTGACCCCTACCTCGCCATTCTCAATAACATCCTCCAACAATACCCTTATCACACCAGTAACTCAAGCCAAGCTACTAGGTGTAACTATTGACCAAAACCTAAAAGTTGACAAATTTATAGCACTAACAATTGCCAAAGTTCATAAAAAAAACAAGTTCACTCTACCGCTGCAAGAGCTTCCTCACACAGAATCCCAAATCACTATCTCTCGTACCCATCTACTCTCCACCTTACTATATGCTTCCCCAGTTCTAACTAACCTAAACAAATCTGACCTTCTGAAACTATCTACCTGCTACAATAAAATCTCAAAATTTACAACCAATGCTAGGTTTTGTTCTCACCACTGCTTCTCCCTAAGAGAACGAGGGTGGTTAGAACTCCCTAACCTACTAAAATACAATCAACTTCTCCTGACCCATCAACTGTTATACCAACCAAATAAAATACCTGCCCTCTCTGATCTGCTTACTGCCCATAATACTGTGTGTCAACTAAGATATTCCAGCACCTCCCTACTGACTGTTACCAATTGCTTACATAGCGCAGGCTAATCTCTTTATTCCTATGCAGTTGCTAAGGCCTGTAACTCTCTACCCCCTGACATTACATGTCTAAATAGTAAACATACTTTCAAATCCCTAATAAAAGATCTGTGGTTTTCCTATATAAATTGGAACAAAAACATCTGTGAACCTTATTCTTACACTGTTTTACATCTAAAACGGAAATACATTCAGCATCATAAATAAATGAATATTTTAAAAATCAGTAGAACTATTTATATATATAATGAAAATGAAGTCTTTTAAGCAGTCTTCCATATCCATCCATAAAATAAAAATATCATCCAGATAGTGGGTGCAATAAGACCAATAACCACTGTAAATACTGTTTAACACAAGTTTATACTCCCATTGTGCCATCACCAGGTTTGCAAAACTGGGTGCACAGGCCACCTCAATTGCCACACCAGTCACTTGCTTAAACAATTGCCCTTCAAAAAATAGGAAAGTGTTAGTTAATATAATCTCCATAAGGCTTGTGACCATGTTAACTTTATCTGTCTCCATCATGTTAATATCAAACAAGACTTCCTCAAACCATCTCAGTCCCACGTAGTGTAGTATAACAGAATATAAATTATTCACATAAACAGTCACAAGAAACAATCCTCATCATATGCAGCAGTATTAATTTTACTTAGAAATGCCATGAATAATGACAAATGTGTAATATTTGCCGAACAGAATCCTTTAACTAATATTCCAAAAATGTTGCATTATAATGTGTTTTGGAACTGTTAGCATCAACAATAGGTATGGGGGGGGTCAGTCA
The DNA here is from genome assembly GCF_019279795.1 of Protopterus annectens. Classification (NCBI taxonomy): domain Eukaryota; kingdom Metazoa; phylum Chordata; order Ceratodontiformes; family Protopteridae; genus Protopterus; species Protopterus annectens. The sequence continues at coordinate 248,837,560 of NC_056730.1, read as the reverse complement.
TGCACTTATGAATTTTAGGAACTCCAAAGATTCCAGCAATGACCAGATGATTGTCTTCCATAAATATGTAGTCATCTTGACTAAAATGCCCCTGCATAAACATGTCGATCTGGGCATAAGCTGCATTCAGCTCATTGTGTGAAACTTTGGCATATGTTTCGCTTATAACAGGGCATTCATTCGATTGTTAGATTGAATGAAGTAAAAAAAGAAAACTGCAAAAAGTCACACAGGAAGCCTTTTCCTCTGTTGAAACATGGTTATCCGATGCCCGATTAATACTCAACCCAAACAAAACTAAACTACTCATCTTCCAACCCACCAAAATACTCAAAACAACTCTCACTTTAACATCACGGCAAAAGACAACACCACTATATACCCAACTGAACACACCAAATTGCTAGGAGTGGAAATAGACAGTAAACTAAAATTTGACATTCACATATCTATGACTATAAAAAAAGTCCACAAAAAACTGGGAGCATTATACAGAAATAAGCAATTTCTCACCAAAACAGCAAAGATTTCAATAGCAAATTCCCACCTTATCTCCACCCTACTTTATGCCTCTCCAATATATACCAACCTAAGGCAATGTGATCTAAACAAGCTAGAGACCTGCTACAACAAAATCGCCAAATTCGCCACAGGGGCATCCTACTGTAGTCACCACTGTCTCTCACTTGCTGAACTGGGCTGGCTTGAACTCCCTCACCTCCTTCAGTGGTATCAACTCTCACTCACCCACAAACTAGTAAACCATCCACTAAATGTCCCATCCCTCCAGAATCTACTCCAACCCTATCGCACCACCAGACCACTAAGATCCAGCAGCAAAAATCACTTGCAGATCACTAAAGCCAATAACTCTGCTGGTGAAGCACTATTCTCTTGCGCCATAGCCAAATTATGGAACTCACTCCCACCCATAATTACCTCCATACCATCATGCACCCACTTCAAAACTTTACTAAAAGCGCAACTAAAAACATGCTGGCTATGCCCTTGCAACTCCCACTCTAATATCATCCACCCCATACAACCACTACCTTTCTTTCCATTCCACTAACTACCTTGATTATAGCAAGCTCAGATGCTCATAAGCCAGTACTTATTATACAGCACAAACTTCTTCTTCTTGTAACATTTGTTAATGTCTGGTATGCACTTCACAGATAAAGATTCTAGTTGTCAACTGATGTACTATGTTCTTCATCTGTAAATATGTTGTAAGTAATTGCTATGTAAATTGTTATTCACTATGTAATCCAATGTATATACTGTCTGTTTATTTTAACTGTGGAGCTTTCCTCCCCGGGCCTCTGCTGAAAATGGACCTTGTCCAGTCGGACACTCCCGGTCAACAAATTTAAATAAATAAATAAATAATAAATAATAAATAAATTCAATTTCATCAGTGTTAGAATTAAAACAATTGGAGGTTTAATAATATTTTACATCTAGTATGCATTTTACACACACACACACACACACACACACACACATATATATATATATATATATATATATATATATATATATATATATATATATATATATATATATATATATATATATATATATATATATATATATATATATATATATATATATATATATATATATATATATATATTTATTTATATTTATGTATATTCATATCTATACGTTTTTAATATTTGTGAATGCTATTTTTAAGTAATGATTAAGAGTGCTATTGCCATTTGATATCTGCCTTTTGTATGCCATTGGTCAATTTTTATATCACATGATGTGAAATGATTGTATTTTTACTAGGTATTTTATGACATCCAACAGTTCTAAAGTCCCTTAAAGGGAAAAAAGTGCTCAACAACTGTGGATATTTGTTATTAAAGTTTCAGCTTTATTTCTTTGTTGTAGCTCACTTCATTTCTGAATGTTAGCAGCAGCACTATTTGGTTCCAGTGGTGTCAAAGGTTTTACCATCCTCTTAGGTGTTTTTGGTGATTTATCTGGTTGCAGTTTTTGATCACAGATCCACCCAAGGAGTCCTGCTTGGTGTGGTGGGTTGGGGCATCAGTTAAAACAATGAGTAGTGAGTTTAATTCCGACTGACGGCAGTATTGGAGAGCCAATGTTGTTTATTATATGGCAAGGTGAGGACATAATCTCTAGCAGGCTAGAATTGTCCCAGTGTTAGGGGGTGTTTTAGTGGGTGAGAGTCCCACAGTACCAGGGCAGGGCCAGAGTCTGGTCATCATTAGCTTTCACCTCCTTGCAGTGCTAAAAAATGAAGCAATGTTTGCTCCAGACTAATTTATCATGAATGCTACGTGCTATGAGTCGTGCCAACATTATGTTGTAATTTTTTTAGCCAAATTGCCCCTTCAAAGTTTGTGTTACCTCCTATCATCTGATTACCTTCCTTACTATCCAGGGCCTCTGGAAGTTTTCCATTGCCCATGTTGAGAAACACTGGTTTAAGCAAAAGTAACTGAAAAGTAATACACATTTAAGTTACTAGTTACTAAAAAAAGTAATATATTACTATTACTTAGTTACTATTTTGAAAAAGTAACTAGTTATATTACTGGTTACTATAAATTGTAATATATTACATATTGTAATATATTACTCCCATCACTGCTTATGTATTGCATTTTATTTCATGAAAGACCCAATCCTATTGGACCACATATTACCTCTCAAAACCAGTGTATGTTCAGACACTTGTACCTGGGAACTAAATATACACCTTCTTCTAGTTAGGGGTCACCACAGTGGATCACCTGTCTGCTCATGCAGTGGAGTTTTACAGTGTCAAGTTGCCAGCCCGGTGCCCAACCTTCCACAGATGACACACACACCTAGGGCCAATTTAGAATGTCCAATCCACCTACAGCATGTCTTTGAGATGTGGGAAGAAACTGGAGCACCTGGAGGAAACCCACGCGATCACAGGGAGGACATTCAGACTCTGCACAGAAAGCATCCCAGCCGAGGATTGAACTAGAGAACCTCTTGCTGTAAGGCAGCAATGCTAACCGCTCCACCACCGCAGCTGCCTTGGAACTAAATATACACCAATAACTAAAAAATACTTGCTTGAGGAATAGGTTCCTTTTTTAACACATTCTCAACTTCTGGAATAAGTTACAACTGCAAATGAAATAAAAGACTACATTGGCTACCCTTAAGAATCGAAATGATGAATGGATAAGTAGACACAGATATACTCCAAGTTTATCATGTATGGCCCTGCTTAATTGGGAGGAAGACGCAATTAAGTGCTCGAAAAGAGGGGTAATAATGTTTAAGTGATTCCACTTATGGATTCCATGACTACATTCATAATATTGTTCTTATGTTCCTATTGAATTGTATGGAGAGCAACCAGTTCTATTAAATCAAAACAAGTTTTAATTAGCTACTTAGGGTAGGAATATAAGTTTCAAAGCTTGGACACATATCTGAGTTTATCATAATTATTTTATTTATAGGTTTATAGATGTATACTAGGCTGACATCCACTGGGGCCTTTATAAGTCTATTCATGCATCCGAAATTTATCCTACAAGTGTTTTGAGGCTTAGAGATTATTTTAAAGGGTATATGTAAGCCAGGGTATGATTTACAGCCTGCCTCTATACTTTAGAAACAGAGGTGCTAGACTAAGGGTGAATTTCAGATTCGCAATCTACTGGTCCAGGTTACACTTGAATATGGTTAGGGAAGAACTCATATGGATGTAAAGCCTGTTCCACATGATTCTCTGATACACATATCAGTCCATACAACATGTCCTATTTATGTCACAAGCAAAAATCCATGTCCCTAGATCAAGTAGTTCTGATGCTACTGCTTTTGCAGATGTGTAAAAGGGCCATCACAGTGGTATTCAAGGATGTTTTATATGCCAGGTACAGACTGCCTCTCAACAATCTGAAGGAAACTGAGTATAAAGATAAGGCTTTGTGGTGATCTGCATAGGTCATATCATTTACACGCCATATGCTTTCTGTGAAAAACTTCTGTAGACATTCCAGTTGCTGCATGTGCCTGGTCACTTAGATATCAAAGAAGGTATGAATCTGAATAGATAATCAAAATCTGCCCATTAGAATTTTAATTTGCTCATAACAGGTGATCTTCTGTTCACAATGGACTCACCTAGGAGAAAACAGTACTCATCTTGGTAAAAAATATATAGCACCTTCCCATTCATCAGATAAAAAACAATGTCATCCGACAAGCAGGGTTCTATAATCTGCTGACCACCTAAAAGAGTGCAAGTGGATAAATAATTGTATGAATTCTCTGTGGGAACGAAAACAGCCTATCTCTGTTGGCTATCTGTGTGGTACAAAATATAATTTTCATATGCAACAAGTTTATCCTCACGAAGACATACCCTACCCAATCAGCATTCTAACCTCCATCCTAATGTACACATCTTTAACTGCTACCTGATAATGTTTCATTCTGTTAGCTCCAAATATCCCTTGCAAACAATGTCAAATTTACTGAACTGAAATTAATACTACTTTTCCATGAAATGAATGAACAAAGTGACATTAGATTGCTTTTTTACTTGAAGAAGGTAAACTGAAAACCATTCACTATGATTTGAATGAAACATTTCTGTATTCCTCCATGAAACACATGGAACTAGAGTTTTCTTTAAACAATTATTAATGTTTTTTTTGTGAAATTTCTTGCAAAGTTTAGGAGAAGTATTCTGAAACTAGAGGTGACAAAACTAAGTACCATGGCATCTTTCTTATGGATTGTGGGATTAGGGAATTGTTTCTTGATGAAACTCACAGAGGTGTTCACTATGGCAATAAATCCAATCAGGTTCTTAATGAAGATGTCAATGGGAAAATTATGAAGCAGAGAGTCAGTGCAGCATAAGAGCTTTTTAAAGATGTCAGCATAAAACTACTTCATACTGTAAACAGATGTGAATTCATACTGACGTAGAGCTTTGCCGTTCTCCCCCACAATAAACCTGGAAAATTCCTACTAGAAAGGGATACTCCCAACCTGTTTTAACATCATTGGAAGAGGCACAGATCATCCAGTCCATTACACTTCATAAGTCAGGTGAAGTGTCAACTCTGAATCGCTGTAGACATTTTGTAAAAGTTTAACATTTCATAAGGGAAAGTATCACTGAGATCACACAATTTTATTTTAATATTTCCTAAAAATGTTTGCTTGCTTAAGCTTAAACTTAACTGATTTAAGGGTATCATCTATCATTTAAGGCTTCTGTTCATAGCAATGGCAGCTTCAGTCAGCAGGAATATGGAGACATAGCACTTAAACCTCAAACTGAGAGGAATATAGAGCCATAGCACTGACAATTTTGACCCCGAGAAGTATAGAGAGATAGCACTGACAAGACTTATCAGGAAGAGCATAAAGACATAACATTGGCAACTATGTACATACTTTTGCAAAGCACTATAAACTGCATTCCTTCTCTAGGTCTAGATCATGCTTTGCTAGGACAATTCTCCAGGGGCTCCTGCACCTATTCTTTTCACCTCCAAAATGTAGTTAGATATGATAATCTACCCATATAGCTAAGGCTATTGCAGCAGTGCTCAGTATGAAGGACATAGTGCAGTTGTATGAGTTAAAATTACCATAACAGTAGATGTTCAAATGATCACTGCTACAGTTGGACTCCCTCCCTTCATCCCACTTGTTTTTTTGGTATATTTTTAATGCCAGGGTGTGGACATTTATTTTTTTTGTTACTCCTAGCCTTGTCCTTTCAGGGTTCAGCCTCCCTGTCTCAGCTGACAGGAAAGCTCTGAAGGGCTTTGCACCCAAACTTGTCTTTTAGTCAGCTCAGCTCGAGCTGCTTTACAGTTTTGGCATGCAGAAGGTGCTCTGTAGCTTTGGAGCTGGCCGACTGTTTTATCCTTGGCAGGATATAACTCAAATAGCTAAGGCTACTGCAGTAGTGATCAATATGAAGAGCATCATAGAGACATAGCACTTGCAGAACCTGTCAGAGATTTGGGGTGCAAGGATAGGCTTAAAAAGGCCCTAGTAGTTATTAGCATTGTGTTCACATGTGAACCTATGGACAGGTCTGGTCAGGAGGAACATAGAGACATAGCACTGACAGCTCTGATCAAAAGGAATATAGAGACATAGCACTGAACCTTTGGATCTGGAGGACCACAGAAACATAGCAATTACAGCGCCAGTCATGAGAAACACAGAGACATAGCACTGATAATTTCTTTCCTCCAAATTTTTGGATACTCACAGCACAGTTTCCCTGCTAGAGAATAGGGGGAACTGAACAGAGAGACAAGTAAAGCTTTAAGATGATCCATCTCAAGATGCACAACTCCCGTGGGCCCATAGATATTTGATAATAAATGAGTAATCTATTTATTTGCAAGAACAATATCTGTAGCAAAAATATAAAGACTGAGTCAGATTTATGGGTTGGATAACTCTATGAAGTCTATACTAGCCAAAAAATAGCATGTGTGATTTTTTTGCTGCCACCTATGTAACTGATATGAATAAAGCATAATTAATGATTAGTGTCTAGAGATTTTTTATGGGGATTAGAGATCACTCAGTATTTAGACCAAATTGCAGCATTAGATGGTATGTATTCACATGAGTCAGCACTAGTACAGAACATGCATATATACAGATTATTGGTCATTATATGAAAATATCTATTTGATGTGCATTTGAGCATGCAATTTTTCTTTTTTTTTTTTTTTTTTTTGCTGAGGTGGAGTAAATCAAGAACATAATGAAAGTACAGTTGTGTAATTTGAACTTCTCATAAAATAGATGTTTGAAAGATCACTGGTGCAGTAGCCTTAAAAATATGGGTTATATCCTGCCAAAGATATAATGGTCGGCCAGCTTCAAAAGATTCAAGGCACCTTCCATGTGTCCAGACTGTCAAACAGCTGAAGATGAGCTGACTAAAAGACAAGTTTGGGTGAAAAGCCCTTCATAGCATCCCTACCAGCAGAAAGATCTAGAGAAGGAATCCAGTTGATCGTGCTTTGTAAAAGTTTGTACAGAGGACCAAGTACCATCTTCTACAATATTTCTTGATCCATCCTTTTTCACAAAGCCATAGATGAAGCCAAGGTCCTATTAGAAAAGCCCTTGACCATGCCTGAAAAGATTTGTTATGGTAAGAATAACAAAAAAAATAATAGCCTTACCAAAAATATGGAAATAGTCTGTTTTGACACAGGTTGTCCTTTCTTCTTACCTTCAGAAAAAATAAACAATTGATCCAATGATCTGAGAGATATAGATCTGTCAAGATTGTATCTGAGTTGTCTGTGGACATCCAGAGAATGGAGTATCCTTTGTCCCTCATTTTTAGGTTCACTAAAGAAAACAGGGAGATGGATAGTTTGGCTTAAAGTAAATTTGGATTAGTTCACAAAGAAACTCTGTCCCTATGGAAAATAAGGTGGGATTGACTCACCATAAGAGCTTGCAATTTAGATACCTTTCTTGCAGATATCAGAGTAATCAGTAAAATGGTTTTCCATGCTAAGAACCACAAGTCAGACAAATTAGCTGATTCAAATGGAGCAAGTATTTGCTTCTCTAACACAAAATTAAGATCCCAAGAAGGTGCCACCAGTTTATTTAGCAGCTTCTCGTGCAAAACCACTTCCAAGAACATTTTGTCATGAGACTGCCTTGAAAGAAGAGGATCTATGGTTAGATTTGCTGAAATGGCCAATAAATGAACCTTGATAGAGGAGATAGAAAGGCCATAACGTAGTAGTTGTAAAACAAGAGAACAGCTAGTCCTGAATGGGTGCCCATTATGCTGCTGGCACCAACTGGAAAACCTTTTCCATTTGATAAAATTTGATTTTCTAGCAACAAGTTTTCTTGCCTCCATTAGCACCTGCTGCACAATGATTGATGTTAGAGTGTATCAAACACTCCTTGTTTTTGTGTGAGTAGATGTAGACTTTGAGGAAGTTTGTGGTAATTGTCCCTGGCTATATCTGAAAGAAGGGAGACCTACAGTTGTCTATGCCAGAAGCAAGTCACCACAATGACCTTGGGGGATTCCTTCTGAATCTTCAGAAGTATCCTGGATATTAGTTGAAAGTATACAGAAACATTCCTGTCAAAAAAAAAGAAAAGAAAAGAAAAAGCATCCTCTGTCTTCCTGGGCTTCTTGCTTAGAGTCCTTTAGCAAAAAGCTTTCCAGTTGATTGTTCAAAGTGGAGGCAAAAAGATCTACTTTTGAAACTCCCACAGATGAATCAAATGTTGGAAGATCCCCTGATAAAGTTTTCATTCATAAGGTTTTGACCCGGTACTGTACAGATTATCTGCCACACAGTTTTACTTTGATGCAATGTAGGATACCTGTAGACTGAGATTGTGCTGTGAAGCTATGCTGAGCTAACATAGCCTGTCTGCAAAGGGGGTACAATCTCTTTAAGCTTGCATTTTGGTATACCACAATACTGTAGTATTGTCTGAAACCACTTTGAAGGCATATCAGGGGCCAAATATGGTTCATAGAGTTGACTGCCTTGACCAGGGCAAATATTTCCTAGATATTTATATGCTTGCATCTCTCCTTGATGTTCCATATTGCTGTACTTTTATGTCTCCTGAAGCTGCTCCCCAAGCAATGTCTAAAGTATCTATGGTTACTGACTACTTTGGAGTGGGGGGGGAGAAGGGTAGACCTAGATTTAAGGATATCTCTTGTCTCTACCAAAGGATTTCTCTTCTGAAACCCCCCAGCACTGAATTTTGAAATGATAAAGGGTGTTGTTCCTAGAACCAAATACATTTCAGATACCACTGTATCCATCTCATGTGGAGCCTTGCCAGGGGTATCATGAGAATCATCAATGCCATGAGAATAAAAATCCTGAAGTATTCCCCGCAGTGACCAAATTCTAAGTGGGAAACCTTAGAAACAGATCTAAATTAGTATCTATTTTTTTCTGTGGAAGAAAAGCTCTTTGATCTTAGGTGTCTAATTGACATTCTAGGAACTCAATCCTGTATAAGGGGCTCAAGAAAGACTTTTGACTGTTCTCTTTGAATCCCAGCTTGTGTAAGATACCTATCACCCAAGAAACTGAATATTGACACTTTGATGTTGTTGTTCGATCTTTGCACTGTACATTGAAAAATGCAAAATAAAAGATTTTGTAAAAAAAAAAGAAAAACACCCTGCAAAGATAAGCAAGTCATCTAAGTATGGAAAAATGTGGATACCCTTTAGCCTGCAAGTAGCTATAACTGGAGCTAGATGCTTTATGAACATTCTTGGTGCAGTAGACCTATCAAACATTAAGGAAGAAAAGTGTGATCCATACATCTAAAACCTTTAGGAACATCTGAATTCAGGATGAATAAGGATGCGATGATAGATATCTTCTACATCTAGTGTTACTAGGAAACTTGAAAGAGGAAGAAAGGTTAGGTTGTAAAGTGACATCATTTTGAATTAGGGCACTATCATAAAAATGTTAAGGATAGAAATAGCCAGAACTGGTCTCCAAAGAATTTTCTTTCTTGGCACTAGGGAAAAAGAGTGATCTGGAGAATGAGGAACGATCACTGGAAGGGAGGAAGTTCTTCCTACTGCAATCTGTAACCTTGATGAATGAAATTCAGTACCCATTTGTCTGATGCAATCGATTATCAAAGAGAAAGCTGGAGATTAAGACTTTCTGGAAAATAGGATCAAGGTGGGAGTGGGTCACAAGGTCTCTTTAACGGTCATTCAGACATATTGGACTGTCTATGGTTTTGGGAGGTTAAATATTTCTTTATGGAACTCCCTTGCCATTCCTTCTTAAATGTCCTTTTACCTGAATTCAGTTGAGATTGATTATTTTTGTTTTCTGCCAAAAATGGAAAAGGAGAAAGAAAATCCCTTGTAGAATTTGAAAAAGGAGAGCTGAAAATCTTAGACATTCTCTAGATCAGCTTGACACTTTCATCACGCTTTTTTGATCACCTCTGCAGCAAAGGAGCCAAACACTAAATCTCAATTCAAGGAAGAATTTAAAATCTCATTTTTAACAAAATCTGGAAGATTTTGAGAATGCAGTCATGCACACCTCCTTAAATCACTACCAGTGATCACAGCCCTGGAAGAAGTATTAACAGAGTGCAAACAATGAGTATTGACCTAGGGAAAAGAAGAAGTTATTTAAAGCATTTTTCCTTACAAGAAGAAACTAGAAATAAAACATTTCTCATACTTGCAAAATTTGTCTGAACAAACTTCAACATATGAACTTGAGAATTCAAAATTCTGGAAAACAAATTTGTAGAAGTATATGTTTTTTTCCACATACCTATCAATAATTGTTCCCATCCTTATCAAAAAAAGTAGGATTGGAATTAACTAAGTGTTTAGCAGCAGTGGGACCAACTAAGGCTATAGCTGCTCAGTCATGTTTGAAAATTTTAATACATTTTAGCTGTGTTTTTATGGTCAGCTGGCTGACTAACTAGAAAAAAGCAGGCAGTAGAACATAAATCCTCTAAAGCTGACAGAATATGAGAAACTGGAATATTTTTCTGGAAAATCTTTCTATAAATAGTCAATAGTAATTTCAGAGGGAATGAGACGTCAATGAAAACATTGGCACATTCTAGCAATATTCTCAAAGAAAAAGAAATCCCCACAGGGAGAATCAGAAACTGAGCTCTCATATTAGTCTGAATCAGAAATCTGATGAAAAAGTCCTGAATCCATCCCTGCATCTTCCTGTTTAGATTAGGAATCTTGAATCTCTTCAGGAAAAGTGGAATCTCTGTTTATTTTACCAGAAACTACTTTACAAGGAGGCTAACTAGCCTGAACTAAACCCTGAGCCAGATCCAGTGAACTACTCCTAGCTAAAGAAATTTGAGAAGTAGATACATGCTCGGTTTTCTCTTTATTTTTGACAGGAAAAATAGGGCAAGCCATGTTACTAATGGCAACAGTTGCTTCCTGTAGATCAGAGTGCATGTGGTGTATCTTTAGAAGCATATCAAGGACTGAATGTGCTCATATAAATAACAGGCACATGCTATTCCCAGTGCCATTTTGAGAGTGCAGCCAGAGAGTGAGCAAGTATGATTGCAGTAGTTACTTTGTATATAAGTTACTTATGTAAAGTCAGTAAGCTTCTATTGTGATGTGTTTGTATATAATAAAGCTGCTTGAACAGAACCCACAAAGACTCTTCTATTGTGTCCAAAGTAGGAGATCAACGTGGCGTCAGAGAATGATATTCAGAGTTATGAGGTGCAGAGACAACAGTGAAGGTAAACTAAGAGAAATGAGTATGAAAAAAAGCCAGAAAAGAATCATACATAATGAGTATTCACACAAACTGCTTAGTTTATAGAAAAAGATAAAACAGAGCATTACAAGGGCACAAACCACATTATTAAACAAGCGGGAGGGACAAAAGGTTTATTAACTAAGCAAAATGTTTAAATTAAGATATTTGATGAAACAATTATCAGGAAAGCAAAACAAGCATGTTTAAAGCAAAATGAGTGTGTTTTTAGCAGAACTGGCATGTTTAGAGTAAAACGAGCACAAGAAAAGTCAAGGGGCATGAAAAGAGAATAAACAAGCAAAATGAATATAGTAAGGACAAAAATGGCACATTAAGCAATGATAAAGCAAGGCGACTGCATGCTTTTTGGCAAATTGCTGTGTTTTGGCATAACTACTACTCTGTGTTGTATCAAGGGCATAACTAGAGTTATTCGAAGTATCTCAAAGTGGGTAAAAGTGCTTATAGTGCGTGCTTATTACTGTGTTGTAAGGATGTAGCTAGCAAGTTAGGCTGGTGCACGGCAAGCGAGTAGGTTAGTCCAAAAACAAAAAATTGCCAGCACCTCGGAGAGTCAAACAAATAGGTTTATTAAACTTCAAAAAGCTGGTGATTAGACCGGTTTCAGCTAAAAGCTTTCCTCAGTAATACATTAGTGAAGTTACAAGAAGCCCTTATATAGCTGAAAGTTTTGAATCCATGACATCATTTCCTGTGATTAATTAAATAAAAAATATTATAATGGTGAATTTTCACAAATAACACATTATAGAAATGTCATCCATCCATATGCAAGTATACTGCCAAAGTATTAATATGACAAAACTCCTATAATGACAAAATCTAATAGAAAAAACAAAAGAATAGAAAATGTAATGTTATACAATAAGGATTAAATTACTTACTGCAAACTCATAGTTTATCATTTAACCCTGGGGGAAAAAGTCCCCCTAGTTTAATAATCCACCTTCTCTCCTTTGTATTGAGAATGTCGTGCCATCCTGATTTGAAAGAGCGATCCCCACAATTCGATCAATAATAGTGAAAGTAAATCTTGCATTTGAATGTTTGGTTGTATGTTTGTACAGTGCATTAGTAATTCTGTGGTTTCTGATGTCCCCCAAGTGCTCTGAAATTCTGATGCGGAACTGCCTTGATGTCTGGCCAATGTAAAATGCCTGACATGTACAAGTGGCTAGATAGATTATCCAATCTGAACTACAATTTCCGAAGAAATTGATGTCATATACCTGACCTGTGTTTTTACTAGTGAAACTCGTGGTTTTAAAAATGTAATTGCAAAAACTGCAATGGCCACAGGGGAAGTTCCCAATCAACTTATCTCCAGTAAGTGTCCTTTGTGTATAGTTATCCTGCTTGATTTTTGATGTTTTTTTGTAATGAGAAAAGTGGGTACATAGGGATTTCCCCTTTCTATAGGAGAAGTAACAACGTTCTCCTAAATAATTTTCTAAAAGGGGGTGCGAGTTGAGTATATTCCAGTGGTTATTGACGATATTAATAAGATTTCTACTGTTACGACCATAGGTAGTGACCAATCTACATACTTCGGAATCATCAGTGTTCTTGCCTTTCTTATATTCCAATAAAGACTCTCTAGGTATGGAGTCACAGGTACGCACCGCTGAGTTAATGATTTGTGATGAGTATCCTCTGGACAAAAATCTGTTGGTTAGGTCTTCTTGATATTTGGTAAGGTCTTCCTGTGAGGAGCATATTCTTCTTATTCTCATAAATTGGGATTTTGGAATATTTTTGGTAATATGTTTTGGATGGAAACTTTTGGCATGTAGGAGAGTGTTGTACTGGGGAAATTTTCTATATATAGATGTTAGTAATGTGTTATCCATCTGTCTTTTCAGATGGACATCCAAGAAATGAATTTCATTAGGATGATGTTCTTCAGTGAATTCAATCCCCCAAATATTGCCATTTAGATATTCCAAAAATTCCCCTAGATATTCCTGTCCTCCTTTCCAAACCATCCAACAGTCGTCCAGGTATCTCCTCCATATGTCGATTTCTGGTAAATATATATTGTGCATTGGATCGTAAATGATAGTTTCCTCTATGTATCCCATAAACAGATCCGCATAAATGGGCGCGAAGGAGGCTCCCATTGCTGTTCCTTGTAATTGCCAATAGCAATCCTGTTGGAAATAGAATACATTTTTGGTCAAGATGTGTTCCGCCATACATAATATTAGTGTATTCATTCCTGGTGGGTATAAATTTGCTTTGTATAACCAAAACTCCAATGCCATTAAGCCAGCCCAATGAGGGATACTGGTATATAAAGAGGATACGTCCAAGGTGCACATGAGCCAATCCGAATCCAACTGTGTGTCAGTAACAATCTTCAAAAATTCAGTGGTGTCCTGTATTCTAGCACGAATGAATTTCAATAGTGGTTTTAACTTTTCAGTAAGAAAGGCCGAAAGCGGTTCCGTTAGTGAGCCAATGCCCGATACAATTGGTCTACCTGGTGGATGTTCCAAAGATTTATGAATCTTAGGTAGAAGGTATAGATATTGTTTGGCAGGATCTTTGACTGTAAGATGTTTCCTAGTTTTTTCTGAGATTATACCATTTTCGACTGCCTCTTTAAGAAATAAAGTGATTTCAGTTTGAAAGCCAGATGTTGGATCAATATCCATCTTCATATAGTGGTGGTGATTGGATAGTTGTCTGTTTGCTTCATACAGATAATAATCATTATCCATAACCACAACCGCACCCCCTTTGTCTGCTGGAATGATGACAATGTCTGTGTTGTTTTTCAGTTGTGTGAGCGCCAGCTGTTCCTGTTTGGAAATATTGTTGTGCATAATGTCTGGGGAGCTGTAATGAAAATGTAAATCTTTGATAACAGCCTGTTGAAACACAGAAACATGTTTATCCATTGGGGGTGTAAATGTGGATTTATGAAATTTAAAGTCAGTTGATCTTTGAGTGTCAGTATGTTGGTCCTGCTGCTGAAAAAATATTTTTAGATTAATCTTTCTACAAAAATCTAAAATGTCAGATACAAAAGTGCTCTCATCAATAAAGAAACCTGGGATAAAACCGAGTCCTTTATTCAATAATGCTTGCTGTTCCTCAGTTAAAACATGTTTGGAAATATTATGTACATTCAGATAGTATTGATTTACTTTATCACTGACATGAAAAGTTCTTCCAAACTTGTAACCCTATGTTTTCTTCGGCTCTATGTTTCTTGCCCTAAAGGGTGTTGTGATGTTCTACCCCTTTTGGCATTTGGAGAGTCCCCAACTATGGAAATGTCTGTATCTGTAGTGGAAGAATCCTCCCCAGATGTAATATAATTAGAGCCAGTTTTCTTGAGAATAGACCTAGGTCTTTTCTTCCGATTGAAGGGCACATTCCTAGTGCCTTGGGCAAACCTGACACCCTTCTGTGATTCGAATTGTCTACCCTTTAGGTAGTCCTCTTTGTCGAGAAAATTTATGAAGTTTCCTACTTTTTAGGCTATTCTCCAATGTGGAGACCTCCTTGGCCAACTTGTTTAAACAATCCTGAAAATTACTAGTCCCCTCATGATGTTTGAGTGAGTGGCAAGTTTTTTCAACCTGCTCTATGTTGTTCTTAATAGTTCTCTCATAATAGGCTGACAGTATGTTGACCCTGGCCGTCGCTTCTTGTTGTGCTATCTGCCACTCTTTAATTAGAGTCTCATCTGGATTAGCCACAGTGGCTGTATCTTGCATCTTAAACCCCGTGGGGTTATATTTTGTATTTGGTACGCTTTAAAAAGCTTATGATGCCAGATGTTAGTTCTCAGTGCCTTAATTTGTTTTCCAAGTTTGTGGAAAGAATTCTAACCGTCAACTGGATCTGCCCTGTTTACATCATACGTTTCATTTTGGTCAATGCCAATCCCAAAATTTTTAGATCGTCCTTGTCGGAGCATAGGCCTAATAGTAATTTTTCTAGATCCATGACAATTGGTTGCACTGGTTTAGTTCACACTAGACTGAGAATATATAGTAAAATTCAAAGCACAAAGATTGTTATGACAAGCCAGCCAAGGAGATTCTTAATTACTGATAGATCTAAAGCAATTCGAATCCCAGAAGGGCACAGAGTTTTTCATGTAAGGGGTAAGTTTGGTTGTTGCAGAGAAATCTTGTTTTTAGACAAAAATGGAAAAAAAGAAATTGTTGGCAAATAATAGCCAATTGTACTTTGCTATATTTGTACCTGATAGATCTAAATATTGAGTACAAGTAAATTCTGTAAATAGTTAGGTCTGAGTATGATATTCACCTCAATAGGTAGGAGTCCAAAGAGATCTCTGTATCTTAGTTGACCTTCAATAGACCGAAGTAAAAAAATATATATGAAAAAAATCTGTTTTTGTCTGTGGACCAACTATACATTGACTCAAAGATATGTCCTTGACATCTACATCCCTGTTTACAATAATGAAAATAGGTCCAAGTCAGTATTATATATTTAACCAGCTACAAAATTATGCCTAGTATATAATTGAGGTCAATGATAATATATGGTTCAAAAATATGTTTGTAATGTAGATTGTTGTTTTCAATAATGTCCTGAACACTGGAAAACCCACATAATAGGTCCCGTGTAATTAGTGTATAATTTTTGTTAAAACCAGAAATCTGGTCAGCCCTAATACAGTTTCCACATTATTAAAAAAGTTGGCACCTAGTCAGCCCAAATACACAGTATTCAGATTGACAAGAAAGTGCCCTGTGGGGAAAACTAACTTATACACTTTGTTTTTGAAATCACCTGGCCAACCTAAACCAACAGTGTTTGTGTTTATGTAATGGAACCCTGTTAATAGAACACACTATATATTCAAAAGGTAGAAATATATGAGCCCATAGGCCCCAGAAGTTATGCTACCCAATGATATTGTGTTTAAATTGAAACCCTGTCAAATATTATCAAGGAATAATAAAGACCCTTTACACTTAAATAAGTCCACCATGGATAAATATCTAATAGCTCTGTTGTCTCTAAACCAACAACAAGAATATATCCAGCAAATGAGGCCAATGTAATGACCCCAAAGTATATTTCCGTTGTCACGTATAGGTTTCAAATAGTATCAAAACACAAAAGGCATACAGAAGTTATGAAAAATACATGTAGTCCTACTGTATTAATTATTGTTGTTAGATGGCTAGCTAACCCTTATGAGATGTGTTCAAATATAGCACTTCTTTAGAAAAACACACAGTAGTTATATTGATTATAAGGCTGAATGCCCTGATAAATCGTTCTGGCGTTATCAAAATGGCGCCCTATGACAAACATATTTGTGAATTCAATAAGTTATAATCATTCTGTCTTGAAAACCTAAAGATAATACCATACAGTAATGTTATTGTGTTCCAATAAAACCATTCAAAATGTTAACACTCCCCAATGTTAGAGCTGAATGACTTACCCACCCTGCCAAACAGTTCTAGCGTGTACAATACTATAATTATTGAAATATAACTATACAAAATGTTGACACTTCATAATTCAGTATATTTAGCGACTTGACTTTGGGGTACTATTTCATATATCGGGACAGCTCTCTGAAGTATTTTGAGACTTAATGGATCTAACCCATATTTCTTTTCTAAAATAACTGAATTATGAAGTGTCAACATTTTGTATAGTTATATTTCAATAATTATAGTATTGTACAGTTTCACTTTTGGGTCTTAGGGGCTCCATGATTCTTACTGGCGGAGTGTCTAAGTGTGTTTTTTCACTGTGTGCCATTTTGAACACGCTAGAACTGTTTGGCAGGGTGGGTAAGTCATTCAGCTCTAACATTGGGGAGTGTTAACATTTTGAATGGTTTTATTGGAACACAATAACATTACTGTATGGTATTATCTTTAGGTTTTCAAGACAGAATGATTATAACTTATTGAATTCACAAATATGTTTGTCATAGGGCGCCATTTTGATAACGCCAGAACGATTTATCAGGGCATTCAGCCTTATAATCAATATAACTACTGTGTGTTTTTCTAAAGAAGTGCTATATTTGAACACATCTCATAAGGGTTAGCTAGCCATCTAACAACAATAATTAATACAGTAGGACTACATGTATTTTTCATAACTTCTGTATGCCTTTTTGTGTTTTTGATACTATTTGAAACCTATACGTGACAACGGAAATATACTTTGGGGTCATTACATTGGCCTCATTTGCTGGATATATTCTTGTTGTTGGTTTAGAGACAACGCAGAGCTATTAGATATTTATCCATGGTGGACTTATTTAAGTGTAAAGGGTCTTTATTATTCCTTGATAATATTTGACAGGGTTTCAATTTAAACACAATATCATTGGGTAGCATAACTTCTGGGGCCTATGGGCTCATATATTTCTACCTTTTGAATATATAGTGTGTTCTATTAACAGGGTTCCATTACATAAACACAAACACTGTTGGTTTAGGTTGGCCAGGTGCGGATTTCAAAAACAAAGTGTATAAGTTAGTTTTCCCCACAGGGCACTTTCTTGTCAATCTGAATACTGTGTATTTGGGCTGACTAGGTGCCAACTTTTTTAATAATGTGGAAACTGTATTAGGGCTGACCAGATTTCTGGTTTTAACAAAAATTATACACTAATTACACGGGACCTATTATGTGGGTTTTCCAGTGTTCAGGACATTATTGAAAACAACAATCTACATTACAAACATATTTTTGAACCATATATTATCATTGACCTCAATTATATACTAGGCATAATTTTGTAGCTGGTTAAATATATAATACTGACTTGGACCTATTTTCATTATTGTAAACAGGGATGTAGATGTCAAGGACATATCTTTGAGTCAATGTATAGTTGGTCCACAGACAAAAACAGATTTTTTTCATATATATTTTTTTACTTCGGTCTATTGAAGGTCAACTAAGATACAGAGATCTCTTTGGACTCCTACCTATTGAGGTGAATATCATACTCAGACCTAACTATTTACAGAATTTACTTGTACTCAATATTTAGATCTATCAGGTACAAATATAGCAAAGTACAATTGGCTATTATTTGCCAACAATTTCTTTTTTTCCATTTTTGTCTAAAAACAAGATTTCTCTGCAACAACCAAACTTACCCCTTACATGAAAAACTCTGTGCCCTTCTGGGATTCGAATTGCTTTAGATCTATCAGTAATTAAGAATCTCCTTGGCTGGCTTGTCATAACAATCTTTGTGCTTTGAATTTTACTATATATTCTCAGTCTAGTGTGAACTAAACCAGTGCAACCAATTGTCATGGATCTAGAAAAATTACTATTAGGCCTATGCTCCGACAAGGACGATCTAAAAATTTTTGGGATTGGCATTGACCAAAATGAAACGTATGATGTAAACAGGGCAGATCCAGTTGACGGTTGCGAGAATTCTTTCCACAAACTTGGAAAACAAATTAAGGCACTGAGAACTAACATCTGGCATCATAAGCTTTTTAAAGCGTACCAAATACAAAATATAACCCCACGGGTTTAAGATGCAAGATACAGCCCCTCGTGGCTAATCCAGATGAGACTCTAATTAAAGAGTGGCAGATAGCACAACAAGAAGCGGCGATGGCCAGGGTCAACATACTGTCAGCCTATTATGAGAGAACTATTAAGAACAACATAGAGCAGGTTGCAAAAACTTGCCACTCACTCAAACATCATGAGGGGACTAGTAATTTTCAGGATTGTTTAAACAAGTTGGCCAAGGAGGTCTCCACATTGGAGAATAGCCTAAAAAGTAGGAAACTTCATAAATTTTCTCGGGACAAAGAGGACTACCTAAAGGGTAGACAATTCGAATCACAGAAGGGTGTCAGGTTTGCCCAAGGCACTAGGAATGTGCCCTTCAATCGGAAGAAAAGACCTAGGTCTATTCTCAAGAAAACTGGCTCTAATTATATTACATCTGGGGAGGATTCTTCCACTACAGATACAGACATTTCCATAGTTGGGGACTCTCCAAATGCCAAAAGGGGTAGAACATCACAACACCCTTTAGGGGCAAGAAACATAGAGCCGGAAGAAAACATAGGGGTTACAAGTTTGGAAGAACTTTTCATGTCAGTGATAAAGTAAATCAATACTATACGAATGTACATAATATTTCCAAACATGTTTTAACTGAGGAACAGCAAGCATTATTGAATAAAGGACTCGGTTTTATCCCAGGTTTCTTTATTGATGAGAGCACTTTTGTATCTGACATTTTAGATTTTTGTAGAAAGATTAATCTAAAAATATTTTTTCAGCAGCAGGACCAACATACTGACACTCAAAGATCAACTGACTTTAAATTTCATAAATCCACATTTACACCCCCAATGGATAAACATGTTTCTGTGTTTCAACAGGCTGTTATCAAAGATTTACATTTTCATTACAGCTCCCCAGACATTATGCACAACAATATTTCCAAACAGGAACAGCTGGCCACACAACTGAAAAACAACACAGACATTGTCATCATTCCAGCAGACAAAGGGGGTGCGGTTGTGGTTATGGATAATGATTATTATCTGTATGATGCAAACAGACAACTATCCAATCACCACCACTATATGAAGATGGATATTGATCCAACATCTGGCTTTCAAACTGAAATCACTTTATTTCTTAAAGAGGCAGTCGAAAATGGTATAATCTCAGAAAAAACTAGGAAACATCTTACAGTCAAAGATCCTGCCAAACAATATCTATACCTTCTACCTAAGATTCATAAATCTTTGGAACATCCACCAGGTAGACCAATTGTATCGGGCATTGGCTCACTAACGGAACCGCCGGCCTTTCTTACTGAAAAGTTAAAACCACTATTGAAATTCATTCGTGCTAGAATACAGGACACCACTGAATTTTTGAAGATTGTTACTGACACACAGTTGGATTCGGATTGGCTCATGTGCACCTTGGACGTATCCTCTTTATATACCAGTATCCCTCATTGGGCTGGCTTAATGGCATTGGAGTTTTGGTTATACAAAGCAAATTTATACCCACCAGGAATGAATACACTAATATTATGTATGGCGGAACACATCTTGACCAAAAATGTATTCTATTTCCAACAGGATTGCTATTGGCAATTACAAGGAACAGCAATGGGAGCCTCCTTCGCGCCCATTTATGCGGATCTGTTTATGGGATACATAGAGGAAACTATCATTTACGATCCAATGCACAATATATATTTACCAGAAATCGACATATGGAGGAGATACCTGACGACTGTTGGATGGTTTGGAAAGGAGGACAGGAATATCTAGGGAATTTTGGAATATCTAAATGGCAATATTTGGGGGATTGAATTCACTGAAGAACATCATCCTAATGAAATTCATTTCTTGGATGTCCATCTGAAAAGACAGATGGATAACACATTACTAACATCTATATATAGAATATTTCCCCAGTACAACACTCTCCTACATGCCAAAAGTTTCCATCCAAAACATATTACCAAAAATATTCCAAAATCCCAATTTATGAGAATAAGAAGAATATGCTCCTCACAGGAAGACCTTACCAAATATCAAGAAGACCTAACCAACAGATTTTGTCCAGAGGATACTCATCACAAATCATTAACTCAGCGGTGCACCTGTGACTCCATACCTAGAGAGTCTTTATTGGAATATAAGAAAGGCAAGAACACTGATGATTCCGAAGTATGTAGATTGGTCACTACCTATGGTCGTAACAGTAGAAATCTTATTAATATCGTCAATAACCACTGGAATATACTCAACTCGCACCCCCTTTTAGAAAATTATTTAGGAGAACGTTGTTACTTCTCCTATAGAAAGGGGAAATCCCTATGTACCCACTTTTCTCATTACAAAAAAACATCAAAAATCAAGCAGGATAACTATACACAAAGGACACTTACTGGAGATAAGTTGATTGGGAACTTCCCCTGTGGCCATTGCAGTTTTTGCAATTACATTTTTAAAACCACGAGTTTCACTAGTAAAAACACAGGTCAGGTATATGACATCAATTTCTTCGGAAATTGTAGTTCAGATTGGATAATCTATCTAGCCACTTGTACATGTCAGGCATTTTACATTGGCCAGACATCAAGGCAGTTCCGCATCAGAATTTCAGAGCACTTGGGGGACATCAGAAACCACAGAATTACTAATGCACTGTACAAACATACAACCAAACATTCAAATGCAAGATTTACTTTCACTATTATTGATCGAATTGTGGGGGATCGCTCTTTCAAATCAGGATGGCACGACATTCTCAATACAAAGGAGAGAAGGTGGATTATTAAACTAGGGGGACTTTTTCCCCCAGGGTTAAATGATAAACTATGAGTTTGCAGTAAGTAATTTAATCCTTATTGTATAACATTACATTTTCTATTCTTTTGTTTTTTCTATTAGATTTTGTCATTATAGGAGTTCTGTCATATTAATACTTTGGCAGTATACTTGCATATGGATGGATGACATTTCTATAATGTGTTATTTGTGAAAATTCACCATTATAATATTTTTATTTTTTATTTAATTAATCACAGGAAATGATGTCATGGATTCAAAACTTTCAGCTATATAAGGGCTTCTTGTAACTTCACTAATGTATTACTGAGGAAAGCTTTTAGCTGAAACCGGTCTAATCACCAGCTTTTTGAAGTTTAATAAACCTATTTGTTTGACTCTCCGAGGTGCTGGCAATTTTTTGTTTTTGGACTAACTTATTACTGTGCATGTATTCCAAAGAGTTTATATGTGTGCAAAGCGCAACAATTTCATGAAGTACAGTCAAAGTATAGCCGTTTCAAGTTTCTTGTGCTGGGTGTGTCTATTCACAAAGTGCCATCATTACAGAGTGTTTCTTGCACTGTAACGAATTACCTAGCAAGGTACCACCATTTTGGGGAAATGTCAGTGTGCTGTGTACAGTTTATTCACAAAGTGCAGTTACTTCAAAATGTTACTGACTCTGAGCTTCTCTTGCCCAGTTCTTTCACATCATGCAGTTATTTGAAAAGTTTCTTACACTAAGAGCTGATATCTTGCAGTACAGTAATTTTAAGAGTATTACAATGCCCGAGAGACTTATTTTGCAATGTTCAGTTATACAGACTTGTTGTGCTATGGGCAAAGTTACAAATATTGGCATATATTTCTGACATATGTGTATGTGTTTGTGCTTATTTGAAAAACCCTTCACTTTCACTGGTATGTTAATATGGAAGACGGATTTTACCTCTTGCATTTGATCAGAATATTGGAGAGAACTGGAGAATATTTGAGCAACAGTCTGATATTCTTATACAAGCAGCTTATTCAGATAAAGATGCATGCACCAGGGCATTCATTTTGCTAAACGTAGCTGGGTCAGAGGTCATTGAAAAGAGCGTTCATTTGTGTATGCACCAGCAGTATATGAGGGAGAAGGTGAAAATCTGCCATATTGTTGTGCAGGCTGAATCAAGGGAAGACCCCGAGTGTTTGAAGTGCAAATTCAGAGAAATGTCTATCCCCCAAACAAATATTATATTAGAAAAGTATTTGGTTTATATGAGAGATCAGAGACCAGGAGAAACTTTTGCAGCTTATATTACTGACCTGAGAAACAAAGCCAAAATATGTCAGTTTGGTAAATTAAAAGATGAGTTAATAAAAGACAGGTTTATGTGTAGTATTAATAGTGCTGCTGTGAGAAAGATTTTGCTTCGTGAGAGTGATTTAACATTGAGTAAGATTTAACATTCACTAAGATTTGTCAAATCCATGAAGTTACAGAAAAACCCACACGTATGCTTGCAAGTGACAAGTGCATGGTTTCAGTAGACTACAGAGCAAATGTACATAGCGTGCAATGCATGGCAAATAGAAATAGGCCTAAGCACATGGCAGCCACAACCCCTGCTGGTTCATGAGAGAAACCACATAGTTTTCCAGCAAGTTCTAAGACCAGTTCAGTTAAAGGAGCATGCTCAGTGCCGTAGCAACATGAGTTAGCAAAATGCAAGTCCGGCTTTATTGTAAACTGTCACAATTGTTGTGCCAGTTATGAGTCTAAAAGAGAGAAATGCTTAGCACTTGGTCAGCAATGTCACAAGTGTAAAAGATGGAACCATTTTCAAAATTTTTGCAAATCAAGCAAACCCCATACAGTTGTAAAGAAAGGTCACACAAAAAAGCAAATTGATCAAATAGAGTTGCAGGCTTGCAGCAGTCCACACTTTATGTAGATGGTGTTTCAGTGATAGGTGAAAGAGTTGATGCAGGTAATTTACTGGCAAAAAGCAAAGTGTTTTGTACAGTCCGGATCAATGGTAAATCCACAGAGCTTAAAGTAGACACTGGTTCAAATGTTATATCTGCAGACACATTTGCTAAAGTGAGAACTAATAAATAACTCATTGTGGCCAGTAATGCAAAACTTGTTGCTTATGGAGGTGAAGAAATTCAAACTGAAGGCTCAATGATGCTTTCATGTTATCTGGCTAAGAATTGTTACAGATTATTATTTTATGTAGTAAGAAAACCAGTACAGACTTTATTGGGTCTCGAACACAGTTTGAGAATGAATCTGCTTTCTTTTACTAAAGAAGTTCATCACATAAGTGCATATCCTAGTTCTAAATTTTCTGAAGCCATTTTCTCAGAGTATGCTGATGATTTCGATGACAAGTTGGGCAAACTTACAGTTATGTATTCCATGAAGTTAGACCCAGAGGTCACTCCAGTAATCAGACCAGCAGGAAGAGTTCCGATAGCTATGCAGGATAAAGTTAAGGCTCAGTTGGATAAAATGGTGCAGCAAGGTGTCATTTATCCAGTTACAGAACCAACTGAATGGGTGTCGTCTATGGTAGCAGCTCACAAAAAAGGCACAGTCGAAATCAGAATATGTATTAACCCAAAAGATCTGAACAAAGCATTGAAGAGACCAACAACTAGCAAATTTTGATTGATTAATTAGTGTAGCATTCACCAATTACTTGGCCATGGAGGTAAAGACTGTGTAATTATAATAGGCAACCCTTTTTTCTGAGGCCTGAGGTGGGACAGTACCTCACATAGAATCCATGGCACTGGGAGAAATGCCAGGGAACCTTGCCAATGCTTTATATAAGTAGGTAGAAGAAGAATAACAGATGTCTCATTATTTGTATAACAGGGTGTTCGAACCTTTTGGTATCATTGTAGATTATGCACTGAGATGTAAAAAGATTAAACTGTTAAAAAAATCCTTGCCTGAATCTATAATTGCTGCAGTTCTCCATGAGAAAAGAAGCTGATGAATAGAGTCCTCCCCCTAATAGAGTAGGCATAGAAAAAAAAAATAGGCCAAAACTTCAAATGGACAAAACCTAAGGATCCTTTCAAAGGAATTTGAGTGAGTATGAAATTAATACTGATAGAGTTAAAGAGTATCTTAACAGAGGAATAGCAGTCCAAAAGCTCCAGTAAGAGTAGAAGCTTTATAGGAATGAGACCTCTCAAAACATATAACAACTTTCCAGATAAATGATTCAGAATGCTTCCCTTTCTGCCAATAAAATGTGGAAAATATAAATATGATTTTATGATAATCAAAATTCTTGAATGCCTGTAAGCTTTACAATTAAACATATGAATCTATGGGGAAACAGATATTAGGTGTGACAATCACAAATGCAATTTAGTGTGAGTGTGAAATTCATTCTAAGAATGAAGCAGCTGCAGAGGCAATTCTTATTTTTATGAGGTGTTGTGACACTGCAATTGATTAAAGCAGTAATCCAGTGACAGGTAGTAAATGTGACAGTTACCAGTCTCAGAACTGTTAATAATATGCTTCTTGTAAGCAGATGCTACAAGGTTTGATTCCTTCTACCTTCATTTGCCTACTGCATGACATTGAGCAATGCCCTTAACCAGACACTGCTCTAAGGTTGCGGCTGAAAATGGACACTTGTGTCCAATGGGTTTACTTGGTTATCAAATGTATAAAATAAAAATAAAATTAAAATAAAAAAATAGGGTGAGTAATACAGGCTTTACCCAAAGGTTTACATGGCGTGATTGTGAAGGCAAAACTAAGTAACCAAAGTCAGCCTTGGATACATCCTGCATTACCTTTTGGTTTATTGCAATTATACAGTTTCATTATTTAAATAAAAAAGCTTACATTTTTAAAAGATTCCTTCATATGTCTAAAATTCTTGTTTTTTAATGTCTTTTTCTGCTATCTTCCTTGGTTGGACCCAGCTTCCTAACGTTATGCTAAAGTATTAGACAAACCAATCTTTACTTGGGATGTTTGCAGATTCCTGAAAACCTGGTTGTGAGTTTGCATTTTTTTATTATCATTTATGTCATTCACATTTTTTTCTAGTTTGTCTTTCGGGAGTGTAGAAGCTTGTATTTAGCACTGTTGTTGCATGGATTTGTTTCCCCTTATGAAAGCAGAGAAAAAGGTGGCGATAACTTTTACTTTTTTCTAGCTATTATACATCAGTCTGACTGCTGTTTGATTTAATGGATTTACAAATGGCATGCTAATAACTTTCTCCAATCAGTGTGCACAGTTTGCTCACTATTAGCTTTCATTATAGATTAAGCAATAACTCAAATTATAATGTGGATAATGTAGGATTAACCCACAGCTTGTAGGGTTTGATCAGAAAAGACAATCACAAGTAATCAAATAAAATATGATCAAACAACACAAGTGATCTGCACATCCTGAATTACACATAGACAAATGTGTATTGTTGTTATATAAATGACATTATTTAAAACAGGAAAGTCTTACCATTATCAAATAATGTGATTGTGTAAACTGTCTCTACTATCTGATATGTGTCTTCAGAAATTACTTAATGATATACAACATCCATCTATACCCATGTACATAATGCTCATTACACAGTACATCAACAAAATTATCAAAAGGAAAACTCCAACACTAAGAAAATATCAGCCTGGGATTGGAATCTGATATAGAGGAATTTAATCGGGATGAAGTGGATAAACACTTGAGAATGAATGAAGTGTCAACAATAAAAGAGGAACAGATAAAGAATACTTCAGGATACTAAAGCTAGCACTGAAAACTGCTTTGACATCTATGAATAAAGTTCAAGCTATAATACAATATGCTCTGTCTGTTCTAACATACTATTTGGTGTAATTTACTTGCTTCAAAAGTACTGAATCAGTTAGACAGGAAGACAAAAAAAAATGTTACATGTTTATCAATTGATATGCAAAAACAGTGCATACCAATAGTATACATCCAACATTCTGAAATAGGTATGGGCCTCCTCAAAATTGACTGGATTGTACAGATCTGAAATGATGGGATCTCATACATATTTGCTGACCTCATCAGGCACATGCATAGTGGAAGTTCTAAAATATGAAGAGAAAAAGTCTAGGATGACATCTTTGTGCAGTTTAGCAGAAGCTTTTTGGAACAAAGTGGGAATGGAATCAAATCAGAAGTAGACAAAATTCAGAATAAGCCAATCATATATATACATATGCATACATATATCTATCGATATATATATATATATATATATATATATATATATATATATATATATATATATATGTATATATATATATATATATATATATATGGTTCTAGTTTACATAACCGACAGCTGCTTTCACCGACAATGAATTGCGAGCGCCAGAAGATCGACAATCCGGAAGACCGACGCTACGGATCAAAACACCGACGCCGAGAATAGTGACTTGGAAAAAGGCTGTGTAAGTATGCGGTGGTGACGGAAGTTAGGGTGCGAGTAAGGTAAGTGTGGATATTGATGGTCTGTGGGGATAGGGGTGGGTTTAGTGATTTAGGGTCAATGCGCGGGTTAGGTAAATGTGCGGTAGTGATAGTGTTTGGGTTAGGGGCGGTTAAGTGAGTTAGGGTTAGGGCGCGGGTTAGGTAAATGTGCGGTAGTGATAGTGTTTGGGTTAGGGGCGGGTTAAGTGAGTTAGGGTTAGGGCGCGGGTTAGCTGAGTGTGCGATAGTGACGGACCTTAGGGTAAGGGTTTGGGTTAGGGTTGTAGATAGTTGTGTATGTGAGGTTTAGTGTGGGTTTGTGAGGATTTTGGTGTGCTTGTGTTGTGTGTTTGGCTTTTGGACAGGGGATGTGTTTTGTTAGTTGATTGTTGTTATTGTGGTGTGTGCAGCGTATGAGGTTTCGTGTTTGTGGACCGTCGGTTATTTGTTTGTTGGGCATGTGAGGTTTCGTGTTTATGGTTTGTCGATTATGTGGTGTCAATGTTTGCGATGTTGGTGTTTTGCAGTGTCGGTTATGTAAACTAGATCCATATATATATATATATATATATATATATATATATATATATATATACAGTATATAAAACCAGAAAAAAAGGGAAAAAAGATAAAAGTCCACAAATAAAGTGACAAATACAAATATGTTTTGGAACAACTCATACTGATCACAGTTTGACACAGGAGTGGTTTAGGTGAGGTAAACTGAAACCAAAAGATTAAAGGCTAATAACTGTAGTTAAAGATGTTGATGTTATCCAAGAGTGTTTTCTCAGCACTTACAATGTACAAAGTGTTGCCTCTTTCTGCATGTATGATTGTAATTTCATTTTTTTATTAGTCTTGTTGTTCTTTCTACTAGCTGGGTATCTTTCTTCCAGAATGATCTTACTCCTGCTTGAAATTCATGGTACTTTTTGACTTTCTGTCTCTCCTATGTAAAACACAGCAATCACTTTGTATATTAATTTCAGTGATCAATGCTACCTTTGGTTGAGCTACCATGTCTGGTTTTCTTGCATATGTTTTTTCTAAACTATAATGGATGATCCTATGTGATACAAAACTTCATCTTTCTCTATAATGCTTTATGGTTCATGTTTCCAATACTTCTCAACAACTTCTATATTGCAGTTTTTGTATAACCCCCATTGCAACAGTCTTGCTACAACATTGTATCTTTCTGTGTACAGCCCTTCACTTAAGAGTATATCACACCCAGCTACAAGGTGTACAACTATTTCTAGTTCTGTTTTGTAGAACATACATTTGTCTGTTTCTTTGTCGTTTTTTCTATAATACTTTGTAAACATTCAGTGAAAGTATAACTATATTAGGGGGTGCAGTGGGCAAATCTTAATGCATGGGGTCAGGGAATGCTGTGCCCCATTCTAAAAGCATAGTTTTAATTCTGCTTGAAATTATTTTCTATTTTCAAATATAGCTAGAATTCAAATGAAACACTTACATGGATGAAATAAAAAATGGTGTGGTTGATCATTTAAGTTTGTGAATGTCTATGCAGATATGAGAAATATCCAAAAACATTACTAATTTACCAAATGTTACTTCTTTGTGTACTTTATGTCTCCAAGCCCTTGTTATTCAACATTCGTAATGTACAAAAAGTAGTATTCAAATAAAGGAATATCGTTGCATCAGTAAACATATTTGTTCATTGAGAAATGAAGAACTAAACTCAGAACACTATGACAAAATATATCATCTTTTCACTTGTCAGAAAAAAAAGACAGACAGCTGAGCTATGTTCAGTCAGAAAATCCACATCATTTTTATGTAAGCTATTTGTGATTTATCCTGAATGAAAGTCTGTGCATACATGTGAAAAATGACACTACTACAAAATGCTGTCATTTATTTTATTTAACATTTGTTAACCAGGAATGTCCAACTTGGAATGAAGCAAATTTTCAGCTGAGGCCCACGGAGAAACATTCCAGATGCATGTGTTTGTAATGTGAGAGGAAACCCACAGAAACATGCAGACTCCACACAGAAGGAATCCCAGCTGAGAATTGAACCAGAGAACCTCTTACTGGGAGGCAACGATGCTAGCGCTGCACCACTCTACCATTAACACTTTGTTGTTTTTTGAGGTTATCTGTCTGATGCTCTTAAAAAGGGAATGCAACTTCTGCATTTTCTTTTTTGTCAGAACAACCTTAATTAAAACAATTCAATTATTTACAGACAGGTGAGGAAAGAATATTAATAGGAGAAGGAATAGGGAAAGAAGCTTTAAGAGGGCCTTATTTGGGAATATACCATTTGTATTTTGCCTGTTGGTACTTATCAGATAATTTCATTTTAAGGGGGCATTTACATATTAGAGTTCTTTGCTTTTCAAACCAATTTGAAATTAAGCCAGTGGCTTGACTTGTGCATAAATATATTGAGATGTTATGCACTTTGGCAGTGTCTAATCCACTCAAGATAAAAACAAAATATCTGCTGAAAAGAAGGCATTTTCATTAGTTATAAATGCATTAAATTAAAGTACAGTTAAACACGAAAACAGAGATATAAAGTGCATAATGCATTTGAAACAAAGTTCCCCATCCTCAATTTTTACTAATATTCCAGGGGAAATTGGGAATATGCTTTGACTAGCAGAAGAGTTATTTAAGAGAATTGTTTTGATTTTAATTTGCAATTCTGTGTAAGCATGTGAAGAAGTGACTGTAATAAAACTCCTTTTATAAAGCATCATGTGTTTAGATTGCACCTAATCTGTATCTTGAAACAAACTACATTAAGGTGTGATTTTTCTAATATACATAATTGCCATTAATGTTTTATTTACAGCAGAAGCTTGCTTAGTGTTGTACTGGGAAGGTGAATGGCAGAAGGCATGAGGTGGAATTCATAATTAGGACATTTTGGTCATGGAGCCAGGGAAATTCTCCCACTGTTTTCTGATAAGTACAATGGGATTGGGTACACCCTCCTGATCTACTACCAATGTAGGCAGACAGCATCTCACTTTTGGTTTCAGAAGGTTGGCACACTCTTCAGTGTACCCCCTCTTTCTATTATGCTACACAGCATTGTCAGTACAGGAAAATTAATCCTCGGACTAGGTTGGGAATAGAACCTATATGCTTTTTGATCTTATAGCATCCAAGGCAATTGTAATACCTGATGAGCCAATGTCATATAGTAAAGACCTTGGAATGACATTTTTATAAACACATAACACTTGAGGATGGTTCTGCAGAAACAGTGTAGTTTGTTAGTGATTGTTCATGCTATCATTTATGCTGGAGCCAAGAATAAAGAACCTGAACCATTACAATGAATACACCATGTTATGGACTAAAATAGTCAAAAGTCCTTTAGCACAAAAGCAGCAAGCATGATGCCAGCTACATGCATAGCTGACCAGAAGCCCAAGACCAACTACTTGCTAAAGAAGATGTGGGAGCTGGACAGGAAAGTTGAGAGTAAGTATCCAGTACTGGCTTACCAGTCCTAAAAGAGGGAAGCAGCTATAGCTTTCCACTTAGATGACCCCTATGGGAAAGCATTTAATGTTGCACTGGTGATTATAGATATATTTACAAAATCTTATGCAAAACATTTGGCTCCCCAGAAGGGGTGTTAAGTTGTCCTAGTGACATCCAGGTAACCCTAGATACTGGAATCATATTAGATTATATTAGTAGCAATAATAGATTATATTAAAAAAGAACTGCACAAACTGGATCCAAACAAAGTGCAGGGAGGAGACAGAATTAGTAACAATGACCTGAGAACACTTCAGCAAGAACTTACAATACCATTAAATTTATTATTCACTAGGTCATATAAATATGGGGAGATTCCTCAAGATTGGAGACATGTGCCTATTAAACCTGTTTTAAGGGAAAGGGGAGCAGGAGAAACCCAAAGTCATATAGACCCTTAAGTCTACTTTCATGTTGTGGAAAAATAATGGTAAGGTAAAGGTAACATTGGATAAGTTATTGTCAGAACTGGATAGGTTGGGACTTGAAACCATATATCAACATGCATATGTTGAAAACAGATCTATTACCACCTGCAACATGATATTCTGTAACTATATGATAACAGCTATGAATGAAAAAGTGTGTTGTGATGTAATTTTTATAAATTTAACTTCAGCATTTGACAGGGTCATACACATAACACTGATCAATAAATCAGTACAACTAGGTATTGATGTACTCTTGATAAGATGGACAGCTGCATGGCTTACAAATAGGACATGGCAAGTATCATGCAGCAACTGGACAGGCCAAATCCTTGGTTACAGTCAGGGTGTCCCACAGGGCTCTGTCCTAGGCCCTTACCTGTTTAGATTGTATCTCTCAGACCTTTTTTCGTGAGAGGTGTTCTGCAGTCTATATGTAGACGATCTGAAATTGGCTAATCTGATTGCATGTGTTACAGATATGGCATGTCTTCAAAATAACTTGACTAAATTGACCATTTTGGCACAGGAGAATAATATGCTGGTAAATACATCAAAAACTAAGCATATGAGATTTGGTAGACATAAATTGAAAGGTGAATATTTAATACAGCACACAGTATTTGAAACTGTAGACCTATGTAAGGACCTGGGTTTATGGGTAGATTCAGCCATCATTTTTTCTAATCATATCAACCAAATGATTATTGATAGTTAAAGAACTATAGATTGTATAAAAATATTTATAAAGTCTAGGAAATCAAAAATAATAAAGTCATTGTTTGTTAGTTAAATTAGACCCAAATTTGAGTATGGAATAACAATATGGAAACCCTATAAGAAAACAAGCATGAGTAAACTGGAAAGAGTGCAACGGAAATATACCAATGGTATCCATGGATGTGAAAATTTAAGGTATTATGACAAACTAAATATCTGAACTTGTACAGTGTCTCTTACAGATATCTGAGAGGAGATCTTATTCAGGTATATAGGGCATTTTAGTGACAGCTGCCTCTGGGGAATGTTTGGAGTTAACAAATGTTCTAGAGAATCATCAGATAACCTCTGTAGAAGATTCTACAGGAATGAGAAGTGTACTAATTGGTTCTCTGACAGAGAGCTGATACATGGAACAGACTACTAAATTACATTAAAGCTAGTACTAGTTTAAATATTTTTAAGAGCAGCCTGGATACTTATTATGGGAACAAGTGTTTTGGTATATTGGCAAGCTAGAAGGGCACTAATGCTCATGCTTGATGTATTTGTATGTATGTATATGTATGTATGTATGTATGGTGGAACAAGGGCCTAGGAAGACTGTACTACTGTTGTACAGTTGTATGTAGTGAATAATTCAGCATGCTGAGGCTGTGCTCCTCACAGCACACAAAAGAGCTTGGGTGGTGCCAAGTGTGATGGAGCTGATAGGATTTTACCTAGCCAAGGAATGCCCATCTATTGCCCACATGGAACAAAGAGGCCAGTTAGCTGTAGCTAAAGGAATCATTATGATAGGTTCTGCAAGGAATCAAAAAAAAAACACTACCAGGATTAAAAGAGGCAAAAGTTAATATCTGAATAGAAGATAGAAGCCATATAAATGTTTTGTAGCTTATTTAGCCAGTAGTTGGTCTTGGGCTTTTGGTCACCTATGCATAGAGGTGACCTTGTTGTCAACCATATATAATGGTTTTTCAAAAATGAAACAAAAAAACATTGCTTATAGGACACATCAGCTATGATACTGGATTATTATAGTGCAACCTATGACAATTTGTTTATAAATGAATGCAAATGTAATGATTGTATATTCAGTTTAACTAGAGTCCCCAAACTTTTCTTGAAAAATCAAGAAGTAACCCCTCCCAACTAAGGAGCGCACTCACTTTTTATGTGGAAGTAATCATCATATTCAGGAATAATATCAGCAATACAAATCATCATCAAGTCTGACCACAAATATTGACCAATTGGCAAGAACAAGATAAGTTATCTAGTACTGGCTCAGCTCCAGAGCACCTGCATGCATCAGGCGTACAAGTTCATTTCCTTACTTCCCAGACTTTTAATCTGGTCTACTAAGGCCAATCATGGAACATGAATACTGGGGGCTTGGCACATTAATGCTTCTGTTGGGGGTGTAGTTCTATATGCCCCATTCATTCCCCCCTCTCATTCAGTCCCAGAATATACCTGAGGGGTGTGCATGCAAGGCAGATTTGCAGCATATTGCCTCACCTCCACAACAGCTCAGCCAACGTATCTACCCTAATCTGCTCTTAAGGTATGCCTACTTTGTGGCAGCCCCAGCCTGTGCCAGGCATTCCTACTGTAAGTGCCCAGAAGACTACCCACTCACCCTGAGATGACAGTGCCCATCCCTCTCTACTGTTCCATCAGCTGCCCAAGCCACTATTTAAACCCAGGTTGCCTGGGTCATAGTTAGGGCTTTATCCTTCTATGCCACTAAAAAGGAACAACACTGAAACCTTTCAATTATATGAAACAGTTTATCTTTTACTTCTTCATGCTACAGAAGAATAGTACTTGCCCTGGACTGAAAACATGACAGCCAAAGAATTTGACAGGCCTCAATAGTTAAATAGACCATAACATTTTTGGGTGAACTTCAGCATGACAATTTCAGAATCAGCACTTTCTCACTACTCAGTGATATTTCCATACATTTAAATATGAAGCTTATGGGTTCCTATCACGTAGTCGAACTTTTACAAGTTCGAACCTCATATGGGCAAGACCATAAGTTCGAATTTGTAAAAGTTTGAGCGTTTCAATGGAAATCTCCATAAGCGGAGGTTTCCATTTTGTTCAATGGGGTGCGATCTCGGAGTTGGTATATTTAATTAGCATGGGGTGTGGGGGTGCAGGGGGGCTTGCCACCCTGCTTATAACAGTTTATTTTGTTTTCCATTGTTTTGTTTTTTTTTATCCATAGTCGAAGTTTTGTAACTTCGAAAACAATGGTTCGAACATTACGTGTTCAAAGTGATAAGACTTCGACTATTGGATATAGACCCAAAACTTACATATTTTCTTTGGATAATCCTGCTGTTCCTTTCTTATAAATTAACTTACAGGTTATTTATTGCCATTCTGTCTTGCACATTTGTAAATCAAATAAGTCTACTGGACATGTGTCCTTTATCAGGAGTGAATTGGGATATTTGCCCAACTGACTTGTCTATAGGTTCAATGCAGGCAAATAAAACAGTCACTCAACCCTTGGTTACAAGCACCAGCTCATTC
Organism: Protopterus annectens; assembly: GCF_019279795.1. Classification (NCBI taxonomy): domain Eukaryota; kingdom Metazoa; phylum Chordata; order Ceratodontiformes; family Protopteridae; genus Protopterus; species Protopterus annectens. Next base: position 248,803,177 of record NC_056730.1, on the reverse strand, counting down.
ACAATCTGGAGCGATATTTCTCTGTGCTGACTCCATATTATGATAACTAGACATGATGCTTATATATGGAGGCTATGAAGATATTTAAATTCTGAAAAATGATTTGCATTTTGAGTGGAATAGGAAAGGCTTATTGAAACTCTATAGTTTTAATGTGCAATGCTGTATCACAACACCAATTATGAGTCACCTGAAGTGATACAATATACCCAGAAAGTGCAACAGTACAGTACCTTTCCATGCCCTATAGAGTGGGGACACTATTATAGTGTCCAGTGGAAAAGACCATTCTCATATCATTCCAAATATTTATATATTTTGTACATCTTGTATAATGACTTCTGTAATGGAGGATATAAAACTGGAGGGCTCTCCATCATACAACATATATTTCACACTGCTTTCATGGGAATGTTCCTACAGGTAAAAAGGCATGCTGTAGGTAAACAGAGTAGGAGTTGTCAGAAATAAGAAGCAATGGTTTCACTTAATCTCAAGTCTTGATTCTGTTTCGAAGTATTCCCCCAAAAAGCAAATAGATACAGGCTAATTTTGATTTCCAGGCCCTCTTATAATGTCCAACCTGTTATAAGACAGCATTATTAGTTCTTGGCATAACCCTTTGAACAGATTTATAAAACACCAAGATATAAGCCAATTACTAGATAAAAGAAATCCACGGAAAACTGATTTTACAGATATGGAAGCACTGATTAAGTTTATCATTACTGACAATCTTTTTGTCAAAACTGGAAGGACCCCTCATGAAACGAGTACTTCACTCCCTGCCCCCATTATTTTATGCATCAAATTCTAAAGTTACACAACTTCATTTAAAGTTAATCCATTTTTTTTTAAAACGTTTGCTGATGAAGACAGACACAGTTCTGTGTGCTGAGGGTGCAGGGATCAAATCTCTTTGTACTTGATTTTTTTTCTGTCACCTATTTATGTTTCAGTGTAGAAAAGCAAAATGTGAGCACACGTTACTTTAAAATAACAAATCAGATTCAGCTTCTAATTACAAGAAGCTGAGTCTAATTTATTTTAAAGTAACGTGATTTTAACTTGTATAAATTGTCTGTTTTTAACTGTCATTTTATGTGGATCTGAGAAAGCGGTAACCCCATGAAAGCTCTCATCCTTTTACAATAAAACTGATACACTGCAACTTTGGAAGAATAACACTTTATTTGTCTCTGCTCAGCTTTGTTGGTGTGCTCGCATTTTCCTTTTCTGCATTTGGACTTTATTGTGTGTGAGCTACCTTTGGCAGGAGTGTGTGCTTTTTGTTTTATGACCTATTTATGTAACATGATGGTATCTTTTGATGGCACACAAGACTACTATTATCTGTGGGAGTTGGGAGGGTACAGAGTTGGCATCCCTTTTAGGGCATTTTAGGGCATGCTTAATTATCTCTGGAGTTTAGTGGTCCCTCACACCACATTTTGTTGTTTTTTTTTTACAATATGTGCCTTTAAGGTGCACCACATAGAGTATTTGTGGTTTCTACTGTTCCCACATCCCTGTTATGTTTATATGCCACTAGGGCACAAAATATATAATAGTTCTCTCTGGTGTCTAGTGTTCCTACCACAACCAGCATTGTGTTTAAATGCCTTTTATGCATACTGTTCGGAGTAATCCCTTATGTCTATTGTTCCCTTCACCCCGTGTGCTTTTAAGGCATATAGCTTAAGACTTATCCCCATTGTCTAGTGTTCCCCCCAGCCCTGTGTGCTGTTAAGGCATATAGCGAAAGACTTATTCCTGGTGTCTAGTGTTCCCTTGACCCTGTGTGCTGTTAAGGCATATAACTAAAGACCTATCCTTGATGTCTAGTGGTCCCCCAAACCAATGTTGCAGGCATTGTCTGTTAGTTTAGGGGTGTATTGAAATATGATAACCACCCCAATCCATACATCAACACACGCATGTCTACCTAACTTACCCCCTCATTAGCTTAACTACCACTACCCCCCAAGAAGACACACACTCACACATACACTCATACATGCAGCCCATCACATATACTCAAGCACACAGACACACTCAGGACACTATCTTAAACTAAACACAACATAAATTGACTCTTCTGTGATGGATGAACACAGCCTCTTGGCCCTGTTCATTACAGTGAGCAACCAGTCGTGGCCATGCTCCTTTGTACAACCAAGCCATTTTTTGAATCACTCTACTGTATAAATGCCTTACTGCAAGCAGTTCTGGGAGAGAACACATGGCTAATTAGCATATACTTCTTCCATGGACTGTCTCATTAGCATACAGCATGGCCACAGAGATAGCCTACTGCAATGCCAAAAGTTTTCTTGCAAAAGGACTGCAGTAGGGCCATCTATGGATTTAAAAAAGTTACCATGATGTGTAGACTTAGTGAACACTGTCTGGTAACTTTAATGAACTTAGTACATTAAACAACTTGATGAACTCAAAGAATGTACTGACAAAAACCATACTTCTATTTTATTAAAGTGTTTTATTGAGGGTTTTGTGGTCTTTTATCTTTATTTTACATTCAGAGAATATGATTTCTTTTGAATCATAAGTTATTAAAAGTAAGCAAAAAATAAATATTTTTTGCTCATGTTTGATTTCACTAGTGGCATTATAGTATGATAAAGAGATATGTGTCTGTGTGTGTGTGTGTATGCAAATTCAAATACATATTTATTTAAATGTATATTGTCCAGGCACTACAAAAAACAATAAATAAAGCAGTTATCAAAAGGTAAAAACAAAGATAATAAGCACAAAATGTAGCTGATAACCTAGTCAGGTAAGAGAAAGAGAGAGAGAAAACCAAAACATTGCAGACATTGGCCTCAGACACCCCCATCCATTACAGTTTCATAAGTTCATAGCTGGTTACTAGGCTGTCAGCCCAGCAGCCATTTTATGCATAGTCAAGCTTACTGCAAATTTACCAAAATACTGCTGCATGTCTAAATACCCAAAGGAATATTTCAGTTACAATACAAGCTTGCACACGTCAGGTGTTTACAGACAGCCCATGTCCATCAGGGACAAAGCTGTCAAACCAGGTGTAATTTCCCCAAGCATTGATCCAATTTACATTCGAATAAGGTTAGGAATTTTCTTTACTTTACATGGGTGGGAAACCTTTTTCAAAGAATGGGTAATCTCTGACACATATACCTGTCCCTCAAACATGTCCTATTTATATCAAAATTGAGGTTTATGTCCTTAGAATGGATGCAGCAGATTCATCAGTGTGGGATCAGAGGATGCCTTGTAGGATAGCCATAGACTGCCACACAGCAGTCTGTAGAGACCAAGCACAGGGATATGGCTTTGAAACAGTCTACATAGGACTTGTTGTTTGCTCCCTGTATTCTTTTTATGAGAAACCTTTGCGATTTCTCAAACTATAGCAAGTGCCATGTCAGGAATGTGCTGAAGGATGTATTGTATTCGATGATTTGTCTGATGAGAGCAAAATACAGAAGAACAATGACCTCCTTGGACCTTGCTACCATGCTCTTACTTATAAGATGTGCAATGTAGAATTCTTTTCTTCCCCACAGTAGACATGTGATAGTCATATGTCAGGTTCCTGTCAACATGATTTCTCAGATCCTTGACCACTGGGTCTACTTTAAGGGGTGCATTATCAATGTGGTCATTTCCAAGGTTTGCTGTCTTTCCAGACATTACTATTATGATTTTTCCCATGTTTGAGTTTTAGTCCATGTAACTGGCACTAGTTGTTTGTCATTGTCAGGCCCTCTTGAAGGATAGCTCTGTCTTTATGGAATTCAGTGACCATGCCTAGTATTCAATCACTTACAAATTTGGTCAGCCAGCGGCCCTTGATTTTTGCCTTGACATCAGAGAAGTAGATGCCAACATGAAGAGGCCCCAGCATCAATCACTGTGGGACTCTGCAAGTGACTGGTCCTTTTGTGGAGGTGGATATTCCTAACCTAACTTCTTGTGTCCTATCAGTGAACCAGCTGGCTATCCATTGAGTCACATATTGGTGTATGCTTAATTTTGTAAGTTTATATACAATACTGAATAAAGTACTGTGTGAAATAGCTTGGCCAGGTCAAGGTACACAATGTACACTGTTTTGCACTTGTCCATAACTTCAGTGACCTTTTCAAAGAAGTCCACTAGGTTAAGTAGGTATGAGCTGCCTTTGACAAAACTGAAAGGGGTAGGGGCCAGTGTTTGTAAGTTTCCCATGTCATTGCTTCCCAGATCCATGATAATTCCTTCCATGGCTTTGCCTATAGGTCTATCAGACTTATGGGTTTGTAATTCCCCAAGTCCATAGAAAGTTCTCTCTTGTGTAGATGGATAACTAATGTAGTCCTTCATTTATCAGGCAAGAAGCCTGTGTGGATGTTGTGATTAAAAAGAGATTCTAGTAGGACAGACAGGTCATGTTTCATGCTATTTATGTGGCATCCTAGGATATTATCAGGGTCCATCAAAACAGTGTTCTTGGCCTTAGAGAGCACAGTGAAGACCTGCAACTTAGTGATAGCTAGTGGAGCAATGGTAGAAGATATTTTCTGAGGGGTGACTGGGGTTATAGGCAGTAAAAACTGAGGTAAATTCATCGCCCCACAGATTTTCTGTATCCTCTGACTCCATATAGGTGGCTCCTTTCAACGTGAATTCAAAACACTGTTGGGTGTTAACTTTAAGGTCGTGGCCAAAACTGAAGAAAAAGTTGTCCTTAGCTTACGAGGCTATTTTTATCTCAAATTTGGTTTTAGTGGACTTTCGTTTCTTGTTCAGATTGATGAGGGAGCTGTTACTTTGTTGAGCAATGTTCATAGTTCATAGGTCCATACTAAGCTAACTGCCCTTGCGAGCCATTTTAAGCCTAGCCAATTATCCCTTGTGAGAATCAAACCCTGCACTGTGCATTTGTTAGGTGAACACCTTAACCATTAGGCCACCCTCCCAACTTGCACACATTTTTGTTTTTAGACATGTTTTGTTTTTGTAAGCTGTCCAATATTTTTTTTTTCTGTAGGTACAGCTGTTTTTATGGAGATATTTATATGACTGTACAAGTTATTTGTGAACCATTTTGCACAGGCAGCTTTGTTCTTAAGGTTTGGTGATGCTTCAATAGGCAAGAGGGGGCTGGAATTTACTGGAGAAAGCTGACAAAGGAACCAAGGTATTGGGAGAAAATAACTAAAGACGAAAAGGTAATAGAATGGGAAGAGGCCAGGAATTAATTTGGACTGCAGGTTAGAGATTGCCTTCCCTATCAAGGATGGATATCTGAGTATAGGCAAAGAGAAAGAAATAGGGGGTGTCCTAAATGAAAAACCAGCATTGGTAGAGGTTTTAGCAGAATCTAGAACAGAAGCTGCCATTGCAAAAGGAATAATTAGTAGAGCATATAAAATATTGCATGATAACTATAAGAATCAATCAGAGGAGGTTAGAAAGGATTGGAAAGAGAGATTGGATAGGCAATTCACAAAGAAAGAATGGAAGGATATATGTATTCTACCAAATATGCAACAAAATCTAGAAGACTTAGGATTTTTGCTTGGAAATGTTTATATAGATATTTTTTTACCCCAAGTAGACTCCAGAGAATTTTTCCTCAGGTAGACAGCAAATGTTGGATTTGTAAGATGGAAGAAAGAGATGCTTGGGAACATATTTTCTGGGAGTGCGGTGGGTTGTTGGACTTTGTGATGGTTTAATAAAGATGTTTCTTATTTAAAAAAAAAGGGGCGGAATTTAATAATTTATGTAATGATGCTTAGGTTATATGATATATAGCAATATATGTGAAGTATAATGTTTGTTAATGTTAACTTGTTAAAAAAAGTTTGATTACTTTTGTATAAATGTAAATCTGCATATGTCACAAGTGATAATTCAATAAAGGTGTTTAAAAAAAAGATTGGGTGATGCTTGACATTTTGAAAGATTGTCAGTTAGTAACAAGTAATTAGCCTTAGAATATTTTTTTAAATGTTCTGGAGTTAGCCGGGGTCCTGGGTTTAATATTTATTTATTTATTTTAGTAGAGACAGCTTTGTGGTTTGACTTGACCAATGATGATATTACTATGGGGGTGTACATCTTTCCAGCATGATTGTGTGGATCAGGTCAAGGATATTTGTTACCATGGTGGGGACAAATACTAGCTCTTCAACAGTGTCTGTGTTAATTAAGTCCAGGAATCTTGGTCCCTGGATTTTGAGGCCACTTGATTTCTATTTAATATTACGATAGTTAAAGTCACCCATGAATATTGTGTTGAGATGAAATGGGACTGACTCTACTACATTTGAGTACATGGTATGGGCTTCCTGGGTCATGGAGGGTACCTATAACTTGCACAGATATGGTATGGGACTTTACTTATGGTAGGTTATACATGGAGACGTATCCCTTACTGTTTGACCAGCCTTGAGGTATGCTTGCGTTTGATGTAAATTGAGATTCCTCTACCTTTAGACCCCACATGTGCTGTAGCTGGACTGAAAGTGTGGAAGGCATTATAGCCTTGTACTGCCATGGTGCCCTCTACAGCTTTAAATCATGTCTTGCTAACTCTACAGATATCTATAACCTCCAGGATGGAGAGAACTTGCACGGTGTAATTTCCTGTTTCAACTACTAGCATTGAGCAGTAGTACCGTTCGATTTTTTTATGTTGGTTTTCTATGCTGGTAGAGTTTATCAGGTCAGTATTGCCTAAAAAAGACACTATAGGGGAGGGTGGACACAATTTTATCCAATATTTGAAAACCTGGGGGGGAGTGCAAGTGTAGACCATTCCTAACAAAGCAGTCTGGTATGTTTATCATATCCTCCCATGCAGATAAATATTGTACCTCCTTGTAATGAAACTATAATCTTAGACAATTATCTTCATTTTTTAATGTGGTACCACCTTTGGAGAATGCAGAATGTTGCTTAGTGCTAGGATCATTCCAATTTATGATGCAGATCCTGAGAGCTGTACCATGTAGCTCTTCATATAGTCTTTGGTGGTACATCTCAAGTCAATTGAACCTACAAGAACTATGAATATGATGGAGTCATACTGGTACTTGTGGTCCAGTGAATTGAATATGTGCATGGTCATGCGGATTCTGACCCTGACAGGCAGATGACCGTGACTCACTCCTTGTAGTGCCTGGTGAGTGAGACATCTTTGTGTCTCACAATCAAATCAGCAATGACTAAAATATTGTGTGGGTTGCCAGTTTGCCTTATGGGCTTAGATGTTGAGATACCTCATGATGATGCTGTATATGTCTTGGTGTGGGTGCTGTCATAACAGAGTGCTGTAGAGGTTGCTGATGAAGCTTGTTTTCTGTTCGAAGTCTGTGAGGCCTTTGAGGTGTAGGACAATTATATTTAACAGCATCAGCATATCTGAGTCTATATGTCTTGTCCATACTATGTGTGGTCTGTATAGTGTGTGTGTTAATGCCAACCTGTTTGGTGTTGTTTGTGTTGGTAAGTGAGAGCCTTGCTTCCAGTAACATTGTGCAACTACATCCTTACATACCGTATCAATTTGCTTTAGTATTAGGTGGTTGTCGGTAAACATGATACAATTCTTACATTGCATCAGAATGGACAAAACGACTAAGCTGGCTGCAGACATAATATGAAAGTGTATTTGATGGTTATAGATCTGTAAATCATGTTTATTTTACTAGTAGATGGGACAAGAAGAGTTAAAGGTTGCTACTAGGTTCTTACTTGTACATGCAGGGCTGTGCTCCTAAAAGTGAAAGCCAGTTGCTTATTGTGCTGCTAAGCATCTGGGATATTTTTGAGCTAGTATTTTATAGGGAACATTTTAATTCAAAATACTTGTGACTATACAGAGCAGTGTAAGGTGCCTCTGCACTATGAGCAGTGTTGCATAAACACCGACTTTATACCAGCACAGAAAACTGCTAAAACAAACAAAATGGTCCTCTGAGCAATGACCGAATCACAATAAAGGGTGACCAAAGCAATTCCCAGCTTGGAGACAGATGTCTCTGGAATGCAAACTTAATACCTCTTAATGTAGAAGCCCTTTGGCAGAGTTAAAGTGCAGGAATGTAACAATAAAGTACAGGACACAAATATACAGTAGCAAATTTTACAGGCACACTGCCTGGAAGGCTTCCAGTATCAGATCTCAGCAACCCGCAAACAATACAATACGAGTGCACTTTAAATGATTTAAAGTGCAAATGTTACTTCAAAAAACATAAGATTTTATCACGCTTTTAAAGCTACAGAGGATTGAGACAGAACCCATAACACCATGCAAGAGGCTACAAAGGTAAGTCCACTGATAAATCAACAATCTTTCACTAAAATAGTCTAAGTGAATCCACAGGCATTCCGATTTTTATATGAAAATTAATACATTTAATTCATAATGCATGCTGTAAATGGCATTTGTAGGATTGAATAGCAAAGCCAATCAATCGACAAGAGAAGTATTCTTGTGTGGAGGTAGACAGAAATAACCTTAATCTATAACAACTTATATGATACATATTTCAACACCGGCATACAGTCATGTAAATAGCAGTTTAGGTATATATGTATGTATGTACATATGTATGTATGTATGTATGTATGTATGCATTTATTTGTTTATTTATTTATTTATTTATTTTATTATTTTTTGTACTTGTCTGCTCATTTGTGTTTAGAATCTTTACCAGTCTGTTAATGTAGATATTAAGGCATGTGAGCAACACTTTATAGACAATGAAGTTTCCACAAATGTACAAGCTCTAGTTGCATTTCTCTATATCAATGTCACCTTCCCAGAAAGAAAGAAAGAAAGAATGAAAAACATTTCATGTTTGAAGAGAGGCCTATTTTGTTCTCATTTCAGACAACATATATGGTCGTTAGCAATAACTAATCTTCCATGTGTTTTATTGATTTAAATATGTGAATGGGTAGCTTATTCACCACATGATTTTTTACCAATGCTCAATAGGCATTTCTGAGCTTTGAAAACATACATCTTTTTTTTTTTTTTTTTTTTTTGCTGGACTGCACAGTCTTCTAAAGCTGACTGAATTATATGCACTAATGTCTATCAACAAATGCAAATGGGTCAAGGACAACTGCTGCATTGTATCTCAAGACAACATTTTGTTCCACTTGTATACATGTCATGTACTGCTGTCTTAGAAAACAGAAGAGTATGCTCTCCCTGGAGGAAACATCTCAACCATAAGAAATAAGGTTCTAACCCACAAATGAGTCTTCCAAGTATTAGCTGTATATTTAAGTGTTGAGCAGCTCTAGACTGCTCTCAGTACACACGTCTACACACTTGAACTGTTTAAACTAAAATAAAATGTTCAACAATGAGACTGAAGAGAAACCATGACTGGTACTGCTAACAAACGCAACGTGTATGAAACAGCTAAAGAAGTAAATAAAATGCAGTTACTAACCCATTGTGGAAACTATTCCTCCACACTGCTCTAAATACATGTATTCATTTTCAGGTTGAAGTACTTTGCAGTAAAGACTATTTGTGGATTTGCTGGCAAACAAGGTGATCCGCTACCACAACCGGGATGTGTAGAGTGCAGCCCGCCTCCCCACATCTTATCTTTTGTTTTGATTATACAATAATTTTGGTTCTGAACTTAAGTTGCTGTTTTTTTTTTTTTTTTTTTACAGTGCTTTAAGTAACTTATATTCATTGCTTTACCTTCATAATTAACACTTAGTAATTATATGCGCCTTTTTATTTTTACAGTCAGTTTACACAGTTTTGATAAGCTGAGCTTCACTTGCGTGACATGTGTTAGTTGCCCATATCATACATTATCTTGATGACTTGTAACCATAAAGAATAATCAGGTGTTTCTCCCCAGATCCTCCTTACTAATTTCCTAACAGTTGGACACAGGACTCATTAAGTATGTTTATATTTCAGGCCTCTTTTTATGATGAGGAATATTTAGGGACTTCTGGTTATGGTGCACTGCCAGCGGCATGTGCACATGCTGCTCTCCTTCCCTTCAGAAACATTTGTGATAAGTTTTTCATTAAAGAGATCTGACTGTGGCACAGGGGAGTAGTGAAATCAAGATCCTAGATAGATGAAGAATGTAATGTGGAGTAAAAATGAACATAAGAAGAAAAACACATCGTGGTAAATATGGGAAAGAAGTGAGCACGACCTCACAAGACACCAGTGCGAGTGATCCTGATCCAAAAGTAACTGCAAACAACATATTAACAACTTGCACTGAACCAGATATTGGATACGCTGAATAAAACCGATGAAAAGCTGGGGTCATGCTATCATTGCAGACAGACTCTTTAACCAAGCTGCAACAAGATAACAAAGACATAAAGGGACACATTCTAGATACGCATGTGAAACTGGAGTTGCTTGAAAAATAAGATTACTGAATTCAGGAAAGTGCCAGAAAGAAAATACTGAGGTTGGTGGGTATACCAGGGTGCGCTTAAACCAGGGACTCAGTGCACTTTTATAAGAAGTTATTAAGTGAGTGGGTGAGCAAATCAGAGGCATAGTTCATATTGGCAGGGCAGAGACACAAGTAGCATTTATTCCCAGATCACCTGGAACATTAAATTGACACTGGCTACTTATATTTGGCATGTTCATGTAGAAAGAAAAAAATATATATATTTGCCTGCTTTGGGTTCCTTGTAATTTTTTTCTTATCAAAACATATGTGAAAATGTTCATGGGTTCATAGGTTCAAAGGATATTACTAGGATAACGCCTGAGAGCCCTAACAAGTCTCGCCAATATAACTCAATTTTGCTCAATATATGGCCCATAGGGGCAAGAGGATGGCATGGGTTTGTGCCTATGCCTTCAGTATGTTACAGATTGCCACTGTCCATAAGGAAAATAGGTATTACCTCAGGTGTGATTCTGAGATTCCCCTTCATTGATCCAAAGTGTGTTTGACGAGGGCCAGGAAAGAGTTCTGCTTAGTGTGAATAGGAAGCCTGTTTCAAAGAATGGGCAATCTGTGAGACACATATCTATCTCACTAGCATGTCTTGTTTGACTCATTAAGTTTAGATCCTTTGATTGGGTAATCGTTATTCTGTTTGACTTGCAGATTTATAGCAGGTATTACTGCTCAATGTTAGGAGTCTAAACAAAAATATCCACTCCCTAGAAGCTCTCTTCACCCTAGAGAATGCTGACATCTGTGCAGACACTGGGACATGGTTTAAAGCCATTGAGAGAACATCAGCAGTACAAGGTTATAATGCCTTCCACACATTTCGACCAGCTATTTTACAGGCAGGGACTAAAGGTGGAGGTATCTCCATTTACATCAAAAATAAATATATTTTAAGGCTGCACAAACAGGACAGTGCACTTGAGCTGCTCCATGTTATACAGCCTATTGATTTTGTGATTCCACTAGGGTGGCCTGTTTTTTGAGTTAGTTCTGTACTTCTTCCTGGTGGGTACAGCTGCATCTATGCAGCTATTAACAAGCTTGTACATGGACAGTGGCAATCTGTTATTACCATAGACAAAATACAATACCACTTCCTTGCAACATATAGGCCACCCTATATGACCCAGGAAACCCATACCATGTTTTTAAACTTATTAGAAACACTAACCATCCAACCTAATACCATATTCATGAGTGACTTTAATTACCCCACTATTGACTGAGAATACTATACAACACCAATTTTGAAGTAAAAATAAAACCTGGACCCCCAAGCTAAACCTAGAATATTTAGGAACTACTCTAAGGCAAACCTCCTGTTATTAAGTGATAACCCTGCAAAATTACAAGCCCCCATACACCCTGAGATCACTACTGCCTATGCAGAACTGTCCACAGAAACCCTGTGCAATCATGTTAATTGCTGCATAGAGGCAGCTGTACCCAAAAGGAAGAAGTACGGAACTAACTCACAAAACAGGCCACTCTGATCACAAAATCAATAGGCTGTATAACAGAAGGAAGAAAATCATGGCAAAGATTAGGAGGTACAGCACCCAGTAGGATAAAAGCAATCTCATAAAACTAAATAAACAACTCAGAGGACAAATAAAGTCTACCAAAGCCAAATTTGAGGTAAGTTTGGTCTCCCAGGCCAAGGACAAGTACAGAACATTCATTAGCTATGTCTGCAACCTCAAAGGCAATACACAATTGTGTGCAGAGTTCATTGTAAATGGAGCCACCTATACTGAGCGAGAAGATATAGCAAACCTCCTGAATGATAAATTCAGCTCCAGCTTTACCCCCCCTCTCCATCTCAACCTTCCCTAAGGAAATACCATCAAATATAACTCCCCCTGCTATCACTAGGAAACAGGTCCTTAATGCTCTTCTAAGACCAAGAACACTTCATAAATGGGTCCAGGCAATATCCCAGGTGCCTTCTAAATAGCATGAAACATGACCTATCAGGGCTTCTGGAATTACTATTTAACTGTAGCCTACAAACAGGCTTTGTGCTTCATGAATGAAGAACAGTAACAGTCATTTCTCTGTACAAAGATAGGCCATCTACAGACCCTGGAAACTGCAGAACCATAAGTCTTACTAGTCTTATACGTAAAGCCCCAAAAAGAATTATCATGGAGATGATAAACAGCGATAGTAAACCTCCAGATACTGGATCCAAGCCAGTTTAATTTTGTCAAGGGCAGAGCATATCTACTCAATCTGATGGACTTCTTTGAGAAGGTAACCAAAGCAATGGATAAGGGAAAAATGGTTCAGAATGCCTACATTGACTTGGCCAATGCATGTGATACAATACCCCACTCAAGCATTGTTGGCAAACACAAGAGGTTAGGTGCAAACTCATATGTCACCCAATGGATAGCTAATTGGCTCACAGACAGGACCCAGGAGGTTAGAATTGGGGAGTTCACCTCTACAAAGAGGCCAGTCACAAGTGGAGTTACTCAGGGATAAGTCCTTCAACGGTTCCTTTTTAGAATTTACTTCTCAGAAGTCAAGGCCAATGTCAGTGGTCTTTGGCTGACTAAATTTGCAGATAATTGCAAATTAGGAGCTGTCACCGAATCCCACACTTACACAAATGTTTTCCAGCAGGGGTTGATGCAGACAAACAACTGGTGTCAGAGTCATGGACTAAAACTAAATGCCAAGAAATGCATAATAGTATCCATTGGGAAGTCATCCATCCATGGTGACCATCATATTGACAACACACCCCTTAGAGGTGACCCAGTAGGCAGGGACTTAGAGTACACACATAGATAGTAATCAAGCCATTGACCATCACTTGTCTACAGTAGTGAGAAAATCATTCTATGTTACGCAACTTCTAAACTAAGGCATACCATCTAAATCCAAGGAAGTAATTGTTCCACTGTATTCATCATTCATCTGACGTGACATTGAGTACAATGTTCCCTTTGGTATATACCTAACCAGGAATAGACAACAATTGGAATGTCAACATTGGTTCATCACTAAAAGAATACATGGCATAAGTAATTTGTCCTTGACAGACTGCCTCAAGGACCTATCCCTGTATTTTGTCTCCTAGGCTTTTGAGGCCTAGCGAACACGGCATTGTCAGACCCTACTCTGATTGACCTCCTGCATATCCACAAAACAAACAGCACCAGAAATGGCCATTCTAAAGACTTAAAATTTGCCTGTGATATAAATAGGATCTGCTGGAGAGACAGGTATGTATCCCAGAGACTACCATGTCTATGGAATAGGGTCCCCATCCATGTGAAGCAGAGTTCCTCTCTAACCCAATTCATGTGCAACTTGGACAATTGTATGAGGAACCTGCAATTCATCCCTGTTTTGGCACCTATGTCTGTGTTGCCCTTAGATCTCCGCGGAGGGGATGGGACCGGATGGACACAGGCAACCTGTAAATGGTTTATCTCCCAGGGCCCTGCTTACACTTACAAGGGTATCAGAACTTGTCAGAGATTTGGGATACATGCCTAGGCTTAAAAAGACCCTTGTGGCCATTTGCCTAATAAACACCTATGAACCTATCAATCTATAAATCAGTGCTGGATTTGTGAGTGCCTTGTAGGTCAGACATACTTCAGCCCTTAATAGTCCATAGGAGACAGAGTAAAGGAATACGACTTTTAGTCTAGCCGCAGAGGAGATGTTGTTTTTACCCTGTATTTTCTTTGTGAGGAACTTCTGAGATTGCTCCAGGTGCACAAGTACATGCCAAATTGCACATTGTACTCGATTATTGGTCTAGTGAGATCTGAGTACAGTGGGAGCTATAAATTCCTTGGATCTGGACACCATTCCTTTACTTATAACTTGTGCCACATAAACACTGTGGACACATAGTGGCCAAAGTTCAACTACTATCTCTTTACCTAGAAGTCTCATCTCTCAGTTTACTCATAGGATGTGCTACTGATGTAATCTGAAGAAATATTTGACTTCCCAAATGTTATAATAATGCATTTTTTTCACATTTAGTTTTAGGCCACGGTTTATCTGCATCACTGGGAGATTCAGTGATTGACCCCAGCTTGCTGCCATCATCAAAATTTGTCATCCAGAGGCCATCAACTTTAGCCTTGACTTCAGAGAAGTATATTCCAAACACGAGTAGTCACAGCACTGAGCCCTGTGGAATGACACCAGTAACAGACCTGTTGCTGGATCTGGATTCACCCACTTTAACACCATGTGTCCTGTCCGTAAGCTACTTGGCTATCCATCTGGTGAGATAGGGATTTATCAAACAATACAACTTACTGCAACCTACACAGCAACTAGAAATAAAGCTAACTTTAAAAAAAATATATGTTTATTCAACGACAATGCACAGGTAAGCACTTTCACAATGAATTAACTAATGCTTCATCAGGCAAATAAAAAACTTTAAAGAGTCTCTTAAATACAAAAGCATTACTTCCCAGCTCATTAATACATATTCAAACTGACAAATATAAACAGGGATACAATAAATCACCTAGGATATTTACCACATCATCAGCAAGCGCTGATACAGAATACATCTCTTAAAAATGATTGCTGTTTGTGTATCTCTGCTACCTTTAAACTACAACAAAAAGAAAAAAAATAAAATCTTGCTTTTTTCCCACTTTCTGAAAGTTAAGAAAGTTCAGTTACAGATTTGCTGTTCTGAACTGTTTGGAAGTTTCTAGAAGGCCAGTGCTTGCTTGCGCTAAAGGGAAGTCTCTGTGTTCACCAGTGGGAGTGGTGAACACTGAACAGCCTGCCTGTCCCTGGAGGAGTGGTTACTACCTAGAAGCTGTAGTTTTATTGGCCATTTTGGGTGAGTTCTAAACTCCTTGATCACTCTCTCTTAAAACCAGGCTGCCTCGTGGTTTTGGCATCTTTTCAGGCTTGCTAGTTGTTGCTGAAGCACCTACCAAGAGGAGAAAAAACTGAGAGAAGAAAAGGAGCCACTTTTGTGATTTTAAGTATTTTCTTCTGATTTTTTGTTAAGTTTTACTGCTTTGCCGCCTACTTTTTGGCATTTTCCGGCTTGCTAAAGTTTATATCTGTAACAGTAACAGTACTTGGAACACGTCTAGTGCCTGTTTAATGCATTTCCTGTGTTGCACTTAATTTAAAGTCGTTTTTTTTCTCTAAAAACTGCATTTTACCTGATTTTGGCCTAGCACTCAAGTGTGGGGTCATTTATTGCACTGTTGTGATTATTTTGCTGCTTATGTATCTCTGCTACCTTTAAACTACAACAAAAAGAAAAAAAAAATCTTGCTTTTTTCCCACTTTCTGAAAGTTAAGAAAGTTCAGTTACAGATTTGCTGTTCTGAACTGTTTGGAAGTTTCTAGAAGGCCAGTGCTTGCTTGGGCTAAAGGGAAGTCTCTGTGTTCACCAGTGGGAGTGGTTAACACTGAACAGCCTGCCTGTCCCTGGAGGAGTGGTTACTACCTAGAAGCTGTTGTTTTATTGGCAATTTTGGGTCAATTCTAAACTCCTTGATCTCTCTCTTAAAACCCTACAACTCTCTTTTTGCTGTTTTGCGACTGAGCAGCGTCGGGCAGCGCCACCTAAACAGGTTTAAACTATTCCAGGCTCCACAAAGTCTGCTCTTCACTTTTTCCCTTAGAACTGTTCAAACTCTCAAAGTAATCACTCTATTCTCTTTCTAAAGCCCTGCACTTGCTCAGCTCTTATAAGGAAACACTAACTAACTATAGCACTACACCCTCCTTGACTTCTCATAAGTATTAGACTCCCGATTGGTCCTTCCTGATCAAGTGAAAAATCAGTTCCCTTTCCTAATCTGATCAGTAAAAAAAACAGTTCCCTATACTAATCTGGTATGTCCAAGGGTCAGTTTCAAGGTTACTCTCCAGTCCAGCTGGTGAATCTGGGAATTTTGAGGCAATGTTACAATTGCCTTATGTATGCCACAGTATAAAGACAAAATGATCAGTTTCAACAATTGGCTAAAGTATTGGTGTCATTCAAAGGGGATCCAGTGTCTGTCAGCCTGGGATGACATGCTCGAAAAGCCACATTGCTTCGCTAGGGACGGCTTGCACCTGTCACCCTTAGGCTTTTGTATACTGGCCAAGGCTCTTGCCACCCCCATAGTGCCTTTTTTAGGCAAGGCTCAAAGGACAAACCCACCTCCATAGACAACCCAAAGATAAAAAAACTAAAGGTAATGCTACTCAATGCCAGAAGTCTAAACCTCAAGATGCATGCACTCGAGACTCTCCTCAGTATGGAGAAAATCGATGTCTGTGCAGTATCATAAACCTGGTTCAAGACTCATGAGAGCACCCCAGCACTACCAGGTTATAACTCATACCATGCGTTTTGGCCCCAAAACTTGGACCAAAGCACAAAAGGAGGGGGAGTATCTATATTCATCAAAGATACCTACACCTCCAGGTTAGTGGCACTGCACGAAGCATCGGAAACCATTCATGTGCAACTAACAGTGGGCAAAACTGCCTTACAGTTTGTAGCCTGCTACAGAACACCCTCCCTATTACAGGAACCCCACTTGGCATTCCTGAGAACACTGGAGAATATGAAGGTCTCTCCAAACACTATGCTATTGGGTGACTTCAACTACCCAAACATTGACTGGGAAAACTGCTCAAGCCCAAACACCCTCGCACAACGGTTCCTTGAATTTATAAACTCTAACACAATGGAACAACTGGTCACCACTCCCACAAGAGGGAACAACATATTGGACCTGGTCATCACCAACATGGGGACTCTATGTTCCACACCAGAAGTAAACCCCTCATTGGTAAGATCAGACCATAAACAAATTTCCCTGGATATCCATATCCCGTCCCCACCCCCAGCCAAGGAAATCACTGTAAAGAATTTCTCCAAAGCCAAATTTGCACTTCTCAAGACTGAGGTGGAATCCTTCAAAGCCCCTGGGCCAGAGGATAATACAGCCCAATCCATAGAATCTTTTACAAATGCATTCAATGAGCACCTGCAGGAATGCATGGATCGTGCTATCCCAAATAAAACCAAGACTCACTCCTCCAAAAACAGGAGACCGGTCTGGTGGTCCCCGGCCATAAATAAGCTATACAACAGAAGGAGGAAGCTTCTACACGACAGAGCAAAATCCCAAAAAGGGAAGGCATCTCTGATCACTATTAGCAAGAAACTTCGATCCCTCATAAAATCATCAAAGGCCAGTTTTGAAAGAAAAATTGCCCTAGACACTAAAGATAATCACAAGGCCTAATTTAGTTATGTCAGAAACATGGGCGGAAACTCCCAGATATGCTCTGAATTGTTGCATAATGGTACAAAATATACCGAACCTACAGACATAGCCAATATCCTGGCAGACAAATTCAGTGCAAAATTCTCCCCCCCTTTCCCCTCACAGGAAGCAAACGCCTATCCCAACTGAATGTAACCTCCCTGACATCACAGATGCACAGGTGAAAGCTGCCCTTTCCAAAGCAAAAAACACAGCATCTATGGGACCGGACGGTGTCCCAGGCTGTGTCTTACACGAGCTCCAAGAAGAAATGAACCCTCACATTAAGTCACTGTTCAAACTTAGCCTTACTACAGGATATGTACCCAAAGAATGGTGTGCAGCTACAGTGGTCCCACTCCACAAAGGTGGTGCCACAACGGATCCCGGAAACTATCGCCCCATAAGCCTGACTAGTCTGGTCTGTAAAGCTATGGAGCATATTATCATGGAACTAATAAACAAAGACATTGGGAGCCTCCAGACACTGGACCCTACCCAATACGGCTTTATTAAGGGCAGATATTGCCTCTTAAACCTAGTTGATTTCTTTGAAACAGTTACCAAAGCCATAGATGAGGGCAAGGTAGTCCACACAGCCTACCTGGACCTCGCAAAAGCCTTCAACACAATACCCCACTCGGGCATCATAAATAAGCTTACCAGCTTAAATATCAACCCCTATATCACAAGATGGGTTGCAAACTGGCTCAGGGATAGAACCCACATGGTCAGAATCGCAGCTGCCATGTCCGAATCCAAACCAGTTACAAGTGGCGTCCCACAGGGCTCAGTTCTGGGACCTCTTTTGTTCGGTATATATTTCTCTGAGGTTCAGGCTAACACGGGGGGGTTATGGCTGACAAAGTTCGCAGATGACTGCAAACTGGGGGCCATAATCGAATCTCCAGCTGACATAAGCATCCTCCAAAAGGGTCTCACAGAGACGGATGCTTGGTGCCAGAGCCACGGCCTCAAGCTAAATGCTAAAAAGTGCATAATCATCCTCTTTGGGAAAAACAAGGTGCCCACAAATTACCACATAGGTGGTAATCCATTAAGTACTGAAGAAGTAATTAGAGATTTGGGGACCAACGTAGATAGTAATCTCTCCTTTGATAATCACGTTGCCAAAGTGGTTAGAAAGACCTTCTATATAGCCCACCTTATCACGAAAGGGTTTGCATCTAGATCAAGAGAGGTCATTGTGCCCCTCTACTCGTCACTCATCAGGCCCATAATTGAATACAATGCCCCTTTTGGGATGTACCTTACCCGACACCTGCAGCAACTGGAGAGACCCCAAAAGTACCTCACAAAGAGGATCATGGGCTACAAACAGATGTTCTATGCAGCTCGACTAAAGAAACTCCAGCTCTACTCAGTTGCTTACCGCCTACTCAGAGGCGATCTATGCCTGACATACAAAGCCATGTCAAACCCAGAATTAATGGACATGCTCCACCTCAAAAAATCTAAGTCCCTTAGAGCTACATGCTCCAGGGACCTAAACTTCAGCACAA
Source organism: Protopterus annectens (assembly GCF_019279795.1). Classification (NCBI taxonomy): domain Eukaryota; kingdom Metazoa; phylum Chordata; order Ceratodontiformes; family Protopteridae; genus Protopterus; species Protopterus annectens. Next base: position 248,783,890 of record NC_056730.1, on the reverse strand, counting down.
AAATAAATAGGACATGCTGGAGGGACAGATTAATTTTCCAAAGCCTCCCCTCACTCTGGAATAGAATCCCAATTCATGTTAGACATAGCCCCTCGCTGACCCTCTTCAAGCGAAATTTGGACGCGTTGATGGGAAATTGCAAATTCACCCCTGGGATCTCTACTGTGTCCCTGCTAGACAGAGGCACAGTAAACTAATCTTAAAAGGGTACCTTCTGTGACCTACTTTACAGAGGCACAGTAGGCTAATCTAATAGGGAGGTGGAAGCCAAATACACTCTGGCTAGGCTTATAAATGCCCTAGGGCAGATAGCCTAGTATCTACCTATGAACCTATCTATAGTTTAAAACAGCAGAATTATACCGCACATATTATGCTCTTATTCATAGAGTTCATAAAATTCATGCTAACAGCGCAAAACAAAAACTATTCTAAAACTATTACACTTCCCTCCATAAACTATACAATAATAATAATTATAATAATAATCATAATACATACTCATATCCATACATATTCTTTAAACGCTGATACAAATCAGTGTAAGGACAGGTTTCAGGGACATGGAATCATTTAGACCTGGTGGTTTAAAGTATCCAACTTTGTTCTTTAGCTTCAGTGATGTTCTTAACATTTCCCCCTCTAACACCTAACTTAACAATCTCCAAAGCAAAAAACTTGAATGTATGGTGTGTCCCTGACTTCTGGACATGCACATCAAGTGCATTAGTGTCTATCACATTCCTGATCTAACCTAAGTGTTCAAGGATCCTATCTTTGAAACACCAGTTTGTTTTACTAATATAAAAGGCAAAACATTCCTGGCAAAACACATAGTAAACCACATTGACTGTTCTACAGTCAGTATAAAAAGAAAAATCTATGGTATGCTTCAATATCTGGTGCTCAAAAAAATGTCTAGAATATATATAATGGCATGCTCTGCAATTCCTACATGGAGAAGTGCCAAAGCATGCTGAATTTAGCAGGTCTTCACAGTCTATATTATTCCTATAGCAGACTTGTCTTTTCAGAGAAATGCCTTTACGGAAACTAAACTGCAGTCCATTGTCTGCTATGTCAGCAAGGTCAGGACAGCTCTGTTTATATCCCAGTTCTTTTTAAGGATATCTGTAAATTTATTGATATCACTAGAGTATGTAAGAATACATCTAAGAGTTGTATTATTATATCCAGATATAGGATAAAGGATTTTTTGCTCTTTTACGTACGATTGTACCTGACGGGTTATATCTTTGTTTCCGACATAGGGATTTATGCCCAGCTTTTTGAGTTTATTTATAATAATTATTGTGGGAAATTGTGTTAAAAAATGCTTTGGCCACGTTAAGGTAGGCAATATGTGCTGTTTAACCCGCATCCATGGCCTTAGTGACTTTCACCAAGAAATCCACAAGATTCAGTATGCATGACCTGCCCTTAACAAAGCCAAATTGGGTCAGGCCTAGTATCCTATGTCATTATTTATTAGGTCCATGATTACTCTTTCCATGGCCTTAAAGATAAGACTAGTCAAAACCTATGGGTCTGTAATTTCCAAGGTCAATAGATGGTCCCACGTTATGCAGAGGGATGACTGTTGCTGTCCTCCACTCTATTGGGAAAAAGGCAGTCTTGAGGCTGTAGTTAAATAGAGATCCTATTGGAATTGATAAGTCCTGATTTAAGCTGTTTAAGAGGCAACCTGGAATATTGTGAAGCCCTATTGAAGCCATAGTTAGAGGGAGCAGTGGCTACTTGTACTTTTGGTAATAATTGGCAGTGGAGTGGTGGAGGGTATTTATCTAGGGATAACTGGGGGTAGGTGAAATCTAAATTTTTCAGCCAGCAGATTTGCTATATCTTGTGGCTGAATATAGGTAATGCTATCTTTACTTATTTCTGCACATTGTTGGTTGTTCCCCTTAAGACTGTGGACATAGCTGAAAAATGCCTTATGGTTATCCTTACCTCTGAAGGCTATTTTATCCTCAAACTCTGCTTTCAGAGACATGAATAGTTCCTTGATTTGCTTATTTTGACTAATGAGTGATTTTTTGCTCTGTTGTGCACATTTCCTCTTACTTCTCAATAGGATTTTTTTGTTGTACAACCTATTAATATCAGGGGTCTACCAGAGTGACTTGTTTTTGCAGTTTGAATTAGGTTTATTTCGGTCTGCTACCGGTCTGCAGTGTCTATGGAGTTGTTTATATGGTCATTCAAGGCTTTTTTGTATGCCTCTGCAGAGGTTTCTGAGTTTTCTGGATTTGGGGCAGCTTGGAAAGTAGCTACAGCATTCCTTAATAGGAGGTTATTTACCTTAGAGAAGTTCTTAAAGTTTTTGGAGTTAGGTGGAGGGACTAGTTTTACCTTTATTTCAATGAAGTGTGCTTAGTGATGTGATCTTAACAGTGAGAAATCACACTGCGAGGTTGCAGTGCTCTCCTCTATATGTGAGTTCCAGATCTAGGATATTTGTTCTACTAGTGGGAGTTCAGAATAGTTGCTTCAGGACATTTAATTTACAAAGTCAAGAAAGCTTTCGATTTGCACGTTAGTGGTCATGTGTGCCACCGAATTAATAGAGGGATAGTTGAAATCATCCATGAGTATGGCATTGAGCCAAATGGTGAGTGATTTTAGTAACTTCAGCTATTATGTATGGGTTTCCTGGTTCATGTGGTGGACATATAGCATATATCATGGACAGAAGTAGGTTAAAAAATAAAAGGAATAGCTGGGTGCCCAAGACCCAGGATAAAAAAAACTACCCAATCCCGGTAGCTGCACTGGAGCCAGGACTGGAAAAAAATGACAGTGTGGAATCCCCAAGACAGAGGAACATTCCTACAATGGCGCTAGTCCAGGCTCAGGGGGAAGATCCCCCCCCCCCCACCGTTTTTGCAGAGGAAGTAGTGTGCAAAAATCACAAAAAGTGATAGGCCAAAATAAAAGCTATATAGATGAGAGACTGGAAGAAAAAAAATATGTAATGTTACTATTATGCAAGAAGCCCAGAATTTCTAGACAGAAAATATACAAAAAGAAAATAATATATTTGCACATGAAAAGCTGTCAAAAGCTTCAAATGCAAATTTGTGTTCAAGAAATCTTGGGCCATTTGGGAAAAGAAGCTACTGAGTAAGTGTGAAAATATAAAGAACAGAATCTAGACATTTTTGAGATGTATGAAATGAAATATAGGCATGGGAAATAAAGAGAGAACTGATATGGTGCAATATTTATACAAAAGAGAAATCAAGTTAATCAATGGAAGAAAAGCATCTCCAAAGATATTTGAAGAGAAATACAGGCAAAGGCATCCGGATATAGAAAATGTTACAATACAAAAAAAAAATAAGATCACAAAGAGGGAACGTAGAACAGAAGAGTCATAGAGTAGAAGTTAAAAAAATAGAAGCTGAAGTTATGGAATACCTGTGAAGTGAAGGATTAAGTGTAGATAGTTAACACTGGTTATATCAAAGCATAATGAAACAACAAGTCCACCAAACAAGGAAAAACAGGAGGAGAAAGAGACATCTGAAATAGAAATATGGACAAGGGAAAGAAAAAGAGATTTAATATAGTGCAATATTCATGCAAAGGAGAAAGCAAAACTAATCAATGCAAAAAGAGCAGCACCAAAGATATTTGAAGAGCAATACAGGCAATGGCATCCAGATATGGATATGGAAACTTTTATAATAAAAACAAATAAATAAATAAGAAAACAAAGAGGAAAAGTAGAAAAGAGGATTAGTAATGGATAGTTTAAAGAAATAGAAACTGAGATTGTGGATTACCTGCAAAGTAAAGTATTTAGTGTAGAAAATTCAACTCTGATAACACCACAGCAGGATAGAGCAATGGATCCCCAAATTAAGGAGAACCCAGTTGAGCGAGAAAAATCTGATTAGTTGCCATATGAAGATACTTTGGGCCTTCCATAAGAATCCAGTATAAATGTTCAGTTGAAGTTGCACAGCAAAGGGAGGAACAGGAAACTGTGGCAACTCTGATGCAGTTGGTGTTGTGCAGTGATAGGTCAGTGAGTTCCCATATGAAAGAGCAATGGGTGACACAGGATGAAACTGAAGAGAATGTGGCCCAAGAAGATGCTTAATAACTTTCTGTAGAATGCTCACAAGAAATGGGGAACAAAGAATGTGTCTTCAGTTTATTAGAAAATGATCGAAGAGAAGATTTGTTTGATTTAATAGAAATGAACAGACATATTAAGATCAATGAAAGAAATTGACTACAAAAAGTCAATAAAAGGCAAAAATGTAGAAGTTTGATAAAACAAATGAACACAGTAATCAGGGCTGTTCATAGAAGTTCATGTGATATAACAGAAGTAAATAGACTATATTGCTGTGCAGCTAAATTTATAACAGATAAAGTCTAACCACAAAAACACATGGCAGTAAGGGAAAGGAAGGGGAAAAATCAAATGCATTTATGGAAGTATCAAGCAGAGAAAACTATAAAGCAATTAAGAGAAGAAGTGTCACTGTAAGAAGAATATAAAAAAGGGAACAGATCAACAAAAATACCCAGAAAGATAGGATAAAAGCAATGCACTTTATCTCAACAGGCCAGGATCTATTGTGTAATGTCGCAAATAATAAACTAAAAATATCACCACAGGTGTAAAAACTTACAAGATATGCATTTAAATATAATGGAAATGTACAGTATAAGTCATTTATTGACAAAGAACTGGGAAACATGGTAAAAGAAATTGAAACACCAGCGAAAAAGAAGAAATAGATACATTTTGGAGAAAAATCTGTGGAACATACCAAAGATGGTGAATGGATAGAAGAAGTAAAAGAAAGACTAAGAAGTTCAAATGTATAGGATATGAAATGCGATGAAGTAATTGCTAGAGAGACTGAAACAAATTTAAGGAAAGAAAATTCATTCAATGTATTCCCAAAATCTAACATACATTTTGTCAAAAATCTGGAATTGTTTGTTAAAGGGTGGATTAAAGCAACTCAGTCTATTTAAGCTAGCATTATCACGATATGTTCTCTTAGTGGTGAACCATAACGCAAAGTTTAATTTACAGGTGAATCATTTTAAATCTATTAGTGTGTTCAATAGGTTCTAGAGACTTGTTCAATTAATTATATTCTCAAACTGAAGCATAAACTGATGCGTAATGTACAAGTGTTTTTGGCACACTGTTGAATTTTATTTAACACTTATTACTAACATTTCATTCATTTTATTTAATATTCTTTATTGTATTTAATGAGCTAATTAAGCAATTAAGCATTTTATTGGTGAATTTTAAATCACATGGCGGTACAATATACTATTTAATGGTCATACAAAACAAGTTTTTTTAGTTGTGAAGAAGTTCCGTTTCTGTTAATATATAGAATTAAAGTGCTTAACTGTTTAGTGAATGTTTTATTGTATTAAAGTGTATTTTAACTTGGCATTTTGGAGCATTCTTTCATACCTAGCACCGCAGGATAGTGGTTACTCACTTTACAGTTAAGCCATGATAACGGATAAATTATTATTCTAGGGATAAAAATTCAAGGGGGATATTCCAGGGTGACTCTTTCTTACCACCGCTCTTTTGTATTGCCTTTAACTCATTAAGCTGTATACATAACAGATTAGGTCATAGAATCATAGTATCATAGGAAGTTACTAGGCTATTGACCTTGAGGCCCTTACAAGCCTAGCCAAGAATTTAGCTGATGTTCTGACAAGTCAGCACCTGATGACCCTGTCCAGCAGGGACACAGATAGAATCCCAGGAGTGTATTTTCTGTTCCCCATCCAGTTATCCAGGTTGTGCTTAAAAAGGGTTAATGAGGTACTCTGCTTGACATGGAAAGGGAGTCTATTCCACAGAAGAGGGAGTCTCTGGGACACAAATCTGTCCTGCCACCAAGTCCTGTTGATGTCACGGACCAGGTTGAGGTCACATGTGTGGGTTACTCGAGTGGCGTTTGATTTGCGGATATGCAGCAGTCGCATCAAGGTGGGGTCTGAGATTTCTTTGTGTGCCAGGCAGAGGTCACCTCTGAGGAGTCTGTATGAGACTGAGTAGAGGGACAAGAATTTTCATCTATCTATGTAGAGTACATGTTTGAGGCCCTGGATTCTCCAAGTTTTGAATCTGTGTGGTCTCTTCAGCTGCTGCATGTGATTTGTCAGGTACATGTCAAAAGGGGCATTGTATCCAATAATGGGTCTTATAAGGGAAGAATACAAGGATGTTATGACTATCTTGTTCCTGGATGGGATATCCATCCTAATGAGGTGGGCCATGTAGAATGCTATTCATACAATGGAGGCAATATGGTGGTCAAAAGTCAGTTTACTATCAACCTGGGTGCCCAAGTCCTTCGTAACTGATTGCATGCTTAGGACCTTGTTATTAATGTGATAATTTGTGGGGATGTCACTCTCCCCAAAGGGGATGATGATGCATGTTTTGACATTCAGTTTGAGGCCATGTTTCTGGCACCAGTCATTTGTTTGGGTGAGACTCTCTCAGAGGATGTCCACATCACTAGGGGAATTTTTGACAGTGCCCGGCTTGCAGTTATCTGCAAACATGGTCAGCCATAGCCCGCTGATTTTGGTCTGCCCCTCAGAGAAGACCGATCCCTTGGGTACATCGCTCATTACAGGTCTACTGCTTGAGGTGGCTTCCCTATTTCGACTAGGTGGGCTCTATCAGTGAGGCAGTTTACTACCCATCTGGTAACATATGGATTAATGGCTAGTTGAGAGACTTTATTTATTATACCTGAGTGGTGAATAGTATCGAAGGCTTTGGCCAGGTCAAGGTAGGTGGTGTGTACCATCTTCCCCTCATTCATGCTGGAGGGATAGTTTCCTGACCCAGAGACTCCCCAGACTCTGGAATAGATTGCCCATACATGTCAAGCAGAGTGTCTCTTTGGCCCTCTTCAAAAGGAACCTTGACAATTGGATGGGAGAAAGGAAATTCACCCCGGGGATCATGTCCATCACCCTGTTAGACAGGGGTCCAGGGAAGTAAATAGTGTGGGAAGAAATAGCCATGGAATTGTTATGGCTAGGCTTGTATAGGCCCTAGGGCTGATAGCCTAGTACCAACCTATGAACCTATGGCTTTGGTGTCTCTCTCAAAGAAGTCGACCAAATTTAAACGGAAAGGCCTCCTCTTGATGAAACCAAATTGTGTGGGATCAAGTGTTTAGAGGTTTCCAATACCCTTGTTAATGTGGTCCATGATAATCCATTCCATGGCCTTGCAGATCAGGCTAGTTAGGCTGATGGGCCTATAATTTCCTGGATCCGTGGATGGTCCACATTTGTGCAGAGGGATGACAGTGGCTGTCCTCCACTCCACTGGGATGAAGCCAGTACTCAGGTTTGATTGAATAGGGTGCCTAATGTGCTGCAAGTTCCTGCATGAGTTCATGTAGGATGCAGCCTGGGATGTTATCAGGTCCCACAGAGGCTGCCTTTTTTGCCTTTGAGACAACAATGATTACTTGCTCGCTCAAGATAAGGGGGGGGCAGGTTCTGCTGATGTCCTGATTTACTGATGAGGGAGAGAGAGGGGTGCATTCTGTCTGCAGGTTGGCAATATCTACTGCATTTGTATATGTGGTGTCCTTGACCACTAGTTCTGAGCAGATCTGAGTGGTTCCTTTGAGACTGTGGACATATGTGAAGAAGGCCTTATGATTGTCTTTGGTAGTTGTAGCCAGTTTGGACTTAAACTTACCTTTGGAAGATTTCACTAGTGCTCTTATTTGCTTGTTTAGGCTATGGCAAGATTGCTTCCAATTAGTTACTTGCTCCTTCTTGGTCCTGGACAGCAATTGTTTTCTTTTACTATAGAGTTTATTTATTGCAGATGTCCATCAGACAGGTTTACTGTTCTATGAGGAGGAGGATTTTGTCTTGTTGTGCATTCCTGATTCCATGCAGCTATATAAATGCTTATATTGCACTTTGGGGTAGGTTTGGACATTTGTGCCAGCTCCTACGAAGGGGGAAGTATTTATGTCTGACCCCAGCTGGGTGGGGGAGATTAGGAGAGATGTTGACTTTAAAAGTGATTACTCTGTTGTCAAATCTTACCAGGGAGGATGACACTGTAGGGATGCTGCAGTGGTTACTCATGTTGGTTAATACCAAGTCCAAGATATTATCAACTCTTGTGGGGGTTTTGCAGCTGGTCCAAGGCATTTGCATTGGCAAAATCAAGGAATCCCTGGGAATTTGTGTTTTGGCACAAGTAGTTCTACCAATCTATGGTTGGATAGTTAAAGTTGCCGAGGATCAGGGTAAAGGGTTGAATCCTGATAGATTTGAACATGTCTAGATAGGTGGAGTGGGCATCTTGAGTCAAAGTTGAGGACCTGTAGCTAGCTATGATTTGAATAATAGTGGTCTTGTCAATGGTTAACTGCACCTGGAGTGTATTCTGTGCATCATACTGTTTGACTAGCCTGGAGGTGTGTATGTCTTTAATATATATTGAAACTCCACCTCTTTTGCTTTGCTGCCCACAGTTTGGGGTCTGAATGTATGATAGGATGAGTAACCTGGCATGACTGGGGTTCTTTCCACAGCTTTGAACCATGTTTTTGTGACTGCACAAATGTCAGCATCTTCCAGGTTTAAGAATGCTTGCAATGGGTGTAGTTTCATGTTTAGAGTCCTAGGGTTTAGCAGCATGACCTTTAATTTGCATTTTGATTACATTTTTATGTTGGTAATTTTGACCTCATTGCATTGCCTTAAAAAGGCACTATGAGGCAAGTAAGAGCTTTTGACAGAAGCCTGAAGCCCATTGGAGACAGATGAAGACCATCTCTGTCAAAGCATCATGGTCTGTTGATCATGTCATCCCAGGCTGTCAGGTATTGGATCATACTGAAATGACACCAGAAACTAAGCTAATTGTTAAAGTCAATCATTTTCTATTTGTATTGAGGCATCATCCTGAGTGACATTAGAATGCTTCTTAAGGCTAGGGACATACCTGCCTGGGGCACATATTCAGTGAGCTCAATCATGTCTCTCTTCATATAGTCCAGGGAGGTACGTCTCAAGTCATTCACGCCAACATGGAATATGACAGAGTCATAACAGTACCTGTTGTTGCGAGATTTGAGTGCATATGTGATATGGTGGATTCTGGCACCTGACAAATAACTAACTGTGACTTTCTCCTTATTCAGCCTGGTGAGGGGCACATCTGTGTGTCTCACAATGAAGTCTCCTATGATTAATATGTTGGTTTTATGGATAGGCCATAATGGCTGTGAGACAAAAGTGTGTGGACTATGTATGGTGTGTGGTGTTGTTGGCTGTGCAGTTCACATGTGTTTTTGCCTCAGAGGTATCTTTTGTTTGGGTATGTTTTTGTTGAGGGCCTCCACATATGTGGGTATGTGTTGTGTAGGTGTGGGTAGCATTTGAGGTGCAGTGTTTCTGTTGACAACCTTCTCAGAGCCAGATATACTGGCTTGTGAGGGAAAGAGCCTGGACCCTAGGTTTTTAAAGTAATTGCATCTGTCACAAATTGTTTTCCTAGGCGGTAGTAGTAGAGGGTGGTCCGTGTACATCAGGCAGTTACTACACTGTCTCAGGATGCCCATATCAACCACACTGACAGGAGAAACTATAGGAAATTGCCATCCATATTTGTCAGAATCTGAGGGAGAGAGGCCAGAGAGAGAGCTAAGGAGGTAAAGGGTGGAAGGTCTAAGATAAGTACTACTAGGTGATCACACAAGTGCTACTAAGGGACAATTTGTTGCTGGAATACCTTGCAATAAGTTAAAAACAGTGCAGCTGTGGTGTGTGTTATGTAAACAGGTCCAATCCAGCCGAAACATGAGGTTTAAATACCACAACAAAATAGAAGATTCTTGTAACACAGACAACTATCCAATCCTGCTAGCCACTGCTCACTTTATCAGTCAGCTTGTACAAGACAAGGTCCAGTAAGCCCTGCGACTCTCACTAGCAGAGAGGATAGGCCCCTACGAACACAACATGGCTGCCAGAAACATAGAAGGCAAACACAAGATGGCTGCCAGAAACACAGAAGGCAAAAACAAACAGCTCTGAATGCAGCAAACCTGTATCCAGACTATGCTACTCAATTTAAAGATTAAGAACACAGAAAAACTCACAGGAAAAGCACAGATCACTTACAGTAAAAAAACAGAATTCACAGTATGAAAAAATACAGTTAAACAGTAATGAAATGCAGTAAAATGCAGTTAAATAGGAATGAATTGCATTGAATAGCAATGAATACAGTTAAACAGTAATGAAATGCATTTAATCAGTAAATTGCTTTAAAACAGTGCAAATGTGATAAATTAGATATAATGCATAGATAAAAATGATAGGCAAGTGTAAATACAATAAAATAAGGGAAAATAAATGAAAAAGCAATTAGACTGCTTTTAGAGAATTTTGTAAAACATTCCAGAGATGATACAGCTCAGCAGATTCTGGTACAAACCAGCCAAATCAGTTCAAATGCAGGGTTTAAATACCACAAAAATAGAAGATTCTAGTAACACAAAAATCTAGCAAATCTTGCTAGCCCCTGCTTTTTTTACCAATCAGCCTGTGCCAGACAAGGTCCAGGCAGCCCTGCTACTCTGACTAGCAGAGAAGATAGACCCCTACCAACACAAGATGGCTGCCAGAAACACAGAAGGCAAAACCAAAGAGCTCTAGATACAGCAAACCTGTATCTAGATTATGCTACTCAAGGTACACAAACAGAGTAAAAGTCAAAGAAAAGCAAAGATTAACCACTTATAGACAAAAACAGAAGCCACAGTAGGAAACAATACAGTTAAATAGTAATGAAATGGAGTACAGCATAGTTAAATAGTAATGAATTGCAGTAAATAGCAATAAAATACAGTTAAACAGTAATGAAATGCTGTTAACTCATTCACTCTGGAGCAGCTCAGAAAAAGCTCCCTGCTTAATTCCACCATAGGAACAACAGTGCAGCCTGAGCTCATTTTCAGAAAATCCATTTCTAATACCATACAAGAAACAAGTGGTCATAACTCTTTAACTATAAGAGCTAGAGTAAAAATGTAAATGCAAAAGTTGTTCAGCAGACACTGACCTTTCCAACAGCATAAATGTTGATAGTGCATATCAAAGTCATTACTAAATATTTTGCAAGGAATGTTGATATTGTGCATATTTTTTACCTTTTTGGAAAAGCAAAGCACAATATCTTGGTCAATGTACTATGTAGACCCATATCATTTGTATTTACTTAGTATGAATGTCAGCTTTAAAATGATACCTTAACCATTACTGTGTGATGCTCCTTTATGGAGATATTCACAGAAATATGATTTATATAATATTTTTCATAACTGATAAATAAACTAAGCATAATATCTCATCACTTGTAACAGACAAAGCCTACATATCAGTGTAGAGGTTGTGCATCTCAATGTCAGCTTCAAAATGATGCATCATTTGTCTCATCATCATGCTCCCTTGCAAAGATATGGGCATAATAATGAGAAGTATTGGAAATGTACATTTTTCATAATCATACAAGACTAAACAAACTGTGATAGCTGTACGTGCGTACAGTGCACAAACACAGTTCTTTTACCGTGTTGTAATGAGTAAAACTGTCTTCAAAATGAGGTATTACTTGGCACACTGACATACTCCCTTGCAAAGTTATTTACCAAAATATGAAAAAAAAAATCAGTTTCCATAACCTAACTCCAAAACAAACTTTGATATCTGCACATGTGTACAACATAGAGGCACAATCCTTTTACCATGTTGGAACCAACAATACTGTCTTCAAAATGAGGTATTACTTGGCACATTCATATGCTCCATTGCAAAGTTATATACCAAAATATGAAAAAAGAATCATAATTTCCATAACCTAAGTCCAAAACAAACTTTGATATCTGTACATGTGTACAACATACAGGGACAGTTCTTGTACCATGTTGGAACTATCAATACTTCTTCAAAATGAGGTATTATTTGGCACATTGACATGCTCTCTTGCAAGGTTATTTACCAACATATGAAAAAATCATAATTTCCATAACTTAATTCCAAAGCAAACTTTGATATCTGCACATGTGCACAGCATTCAGAAGCAGTTGTTTTACCATGTAGACACATATGATTGTAAATATACACATTCTTGGTATAGCCAATATACTGCTGAATGGGTACATGTAAAGAGAAAAAGCAAGGTAAGGACCGCCACTCCACTAATGAAGCCAGGACAGGCATGGGACTTCAGTGGCATGCAAGACCATTTCATCTGTCTGATAGCTGTGCTGGCTATCCACTCAGATAGCTGATAACACTACAGTCTCACAACCTCCTTCAGTGTCAGCAGTCTGCCTTACCTATGCCTTTTCTCTTTACATGTGTCCATTCAGAAATGGACCTAAGGGATCAAGTTCTGTATTAGTAAGCCCTTTCTGTCATCTAAACTTTACACATGCCTGATAAAAGCACAATAAAAAAAAGAAGTATTGCAAGATAGTCACTGACATATTAGATTGTATGTGGTAGCACTCTCCTGAAACAGTTGTTCTTTCTCAGCATCCTCACTAGCTCCTTACCAGTTATTTGACAAACTCAGATAAATGTATTTTACACACATTTCATAATAGAGTTTTACTTACTATACTGGCCCTACTTGGTCATGGGTGTTTTCCATTCTTCTCACAAACTGCATGTTACCAATTCTGCATAGCTATCCCCACGCCATTGTGGAGGTCAGTCAAGAACAACGCAATGCCCTCTTCAGTTAGGTGAACGCCACCCCTTCTGAATAGGTGAACATTTTCTGCTGTGATGGTGTCATGGCAGATTGTAGGTCCACTGACCCTGTGCATCAAGCCATGCATGAACCCATTCTCTAAATGTCTGACATTGTGAGCTGCCCGTTGACTGTTTGCTGTTTTCCATATCTGTTGTGGAATTATATCAGACCACACAAAATGACAACATGGCCACCACGACTGCAGTTGTTCAAAAATTGTTCTGATTTCAAACTGTAGCCTTCTGAGTGGGTGAGTGATGACATCATTCCCTCCAATGTGCAGCACAAGGATGTCAGGCTCAGGGTACATCGAACACTTTTCTTCCAACAACTGCAGGAGTCTGTTCCAGTGCATACCTCTTCTTACAATCCAGTATGCCTTCACAATAGCTGTGGGGAAGCTCAGGTTGTGGTGGTTTTCACTTCTGGAGGCATGGCTGGCAGCCCAGTGAATGTAGGAATGGCCACACACCCACAATGTCACTTGTCATGCTCCTGCTCGTGAAGCCATGTCACTGACACAAGGTGGGCGCACCTTTTTTGATAAGGTACATAACCGATGATGATGATGCAGAGGTACATACCTACCAGCCCTGAAAACATCAAATTAATGCATATATACACACACACACACACACACACGCATATAAATATATATAGATATATACATTATATATATATATATATATATATATATATATATATATATATATATATACACACACACACACACATGCACACACACACACACACACACGCACACAGATGCATATATATATATATATATATATATATATATATATATATATATATTTACATACATACATACATACATGTGTATATGTATATATGTGCAAGTACATTATGTACACACATATATATCCATATACACACATACATAGATATAGACATACAGGAAGAAAAAAATCAGGGGTTTCAGAGGGTAGGTAGTTGATAAAGAATGAGGGGTTGCCTTGCAATGACTCCAAGCAGAGAAAAAACACAATCTGGCTTGTGCATTCATCAATGTGATAATGATGTCTACTTATGTGAATAACAGTGAGATCTGCTGAGAGTTTTACCTGAAAAGTGATAATGAGTCAGTGCTATAGGTGATAATGACCTGTCTTTCATTACTGCAAAGTTATACATGCTCACACACAGGTGATAATTGCTGCACATAACCTGTTGAGTAGGCATTCATTATATTATCTTGTGCAGCTGTTATGTAACACAGGCTCATTATCATCAGTAAGAGGAAGACCTGAGTAATTCAGTAAAATAGTATAACACCGAGCCCTTCCTCCCACCTAAATTCCACGCATGACCGACAAAGCCAATAAAAATTCCCAAAATATAACGCAAATCCATGCTGGTAGTAGTCTGCAAGTAATAACCTTTCTCACTCAGGCAACTACTGAGTATAATCAGAAATGCAATAAGCCTAGCCAAAATGTCAAACTTATCTAGCTGATCTGTCTATGAATTAATCCAAAAAAGTAGTAATTCATGTTCTCACTTACCCATCCCTCTGGCTACAATAAACAGTATCCAAGGAAGGCAGACAGAACCAGATGATTTTCCACATCACAAGAAAAAAGTAGTCCCTTATGATCTAAACTGACAGTATATATTATTTCTGCAAGTAGTAACAAATCCAGCTAATAGACATTCATTAAAGACATGTAAGATAACAGTTTGGTAAGATAAATATGTATATATAATATTCATATCATAGCAAAAAAGTACAAGTTGTTTAAAAAAAGTAAATCCTTATATTTTAATTTATGATGGAGCCACGGTGTGGACTACATTGTACTAAAAGGAACTAATGAGTGAGTCTGTTTCCAATTGGATTCGTATATAAAAGTCATTCAGCAGTATAGCAAACCCAGTCCTTATTAACGTCCACCCATCCAGGCATGTCTAAAGGTCAGTTCACTGTGCTTTCTCCTATTAACCTGGTGAATTTGGGCATCCTTATGTAACAACTGCCTCATGTACACTGACAACCCTCTCCTCTTACCTCCCAACGCTTAGACTTGTGAGAGATGATCAAAATTGGAAGCCACGCACTCTCCAGCCAAGACCGGAATAGCTGGTCAAGAGGAGAAGGTCAACACTCATACCACACCACATGGAACACTTAGCCCTCCAGAACACACAACAGCACTGCCTTCACATAAAAACACAAACCACACACCCACCTTCACGGAGGCTCTCAATAAAAATCTACCCAAACAACAGAGACCTCCATGGCAGAAACACACTCGACCACCACAGCACAACCCTAATCATGAGACACAAACCTCTCCTCAACAGTATGCCACTCAACCAAAGCCCCTAAGGCAAAACGACATGCCCAACACACTAGTCTTAGGTGACTCGATAAGTGAGGCACAATGATGTCCCACTGAGTAGGTTGAAGTCATTCCTTTATGTGACAAATATTCAGAAACATTTTCTACACCTGGAAATGGAAACTATGCTAACAAAATTTACATTTAGCATTAGCATCCAAGGAACAAAAGAAGATGCAATTCAGTTTTCACAAAACTGTCTTCTAATGTGCTTCTTTAAGTGCATTGCTGTCTTCCTAACATAATGTGCAAATGTGTTCATTACTTTGCAAGTGCTAATAGGTTATCATTGCTCTCTGATATGTTTGTCACAGTCATACACCTCCCACAGGATACGGAGTGGCGTGACGGCAACTGTGGTCCCATCTCCCAAAGGTGGCTCCACGGACCCTGGTAATTACCGCCATAAGCTTAACAAGTCAGATCCCAAGGAAGATGGCTTTGTCAAGGAAGATCATGCCTTTTAGCTGGCCTCACCATCTCAAAATAGTCACCCACCATGCCATTGTGAGGAAAAGCAGCCAGTTACCCTTGACTTGACCCCCAAGGGTATTGTAGAAAAAACACCTTACTCCTTGGGTGCAACCCATATGTCAAACAGTAATGTGCAAAACATATTAAGGGGTTATGGTGCAACAAGGCTTGCTTGCTGAAGCCCACAGGGTTAGAGTGCTGTGTCAAGTGTGTGTCCCCAGGGCTCCCGGGTGGCCCACCATTGTTACAGGGCTACTTCGATTGGTTAGGCCAACATGGGGTTTCTGCTTCAGAACAAAGTGGGACATGGGAGGACTGGTTTGGTTTAAGCAAACTGGTGCTGCGACACTGATATCCTTCAGAAGGACCAATGGACACTGATATCCTTCAGAAGCCAGGAAATGAAGCCAAAGCAGAAAAATGGGAGAAATGGCCTGAAGTTAACACAGTCATACCCTCGGGAAAAACAGAAAAACAAAAATCCTACCACCACCCATACACAGGGAGATCACAGAAGAGGTTAGGTTATCAGGACCTGGGGACCCAGGTTGACAGTAGACACTTGTTTTGACAAGATTACAAACTGGGGAAAGACCATCATGATCTACACCTGATCCAGATTCAGTGAGGTCATTCATTCTGTACTCTCATTTATTGTCTGAACAATTTCACTTATCAGACCAATGATCGAAAGGCACCCCACCCTTCGTGAAGGATGCAGACCCCAAAGAGGCCCTCAACAACCAAAAGCCCAAAAAACTCAAAAACAAGGATAAAGGACTCAAAATCTGTCAAATGCTGCAAGAATGAGCTCTATTCACCTGCAGCTCCATACCAGAGGAGGTGGTGACATGTGCCACATGTGCCAGACATCCTCCCCGAATTAATGGACATGCTCCACCTCAAAAATCCAAAAAACAAAAACCAAAACCACAAGAGCAAGATTAAACTACCCTACGGATGGGATAGGAGCGTGCTGAGGGGAGGATTTTATCACTCAGAGACTATGCTGTGGAATAAAATAAAATCCCCGGTCCATGAGAGGCAGCACCTCCTGTTCCTTCAAGAGAGAGATAGACCGTGGGAGATGAGGATGAGGGTTTTACCCCGGGGGAATCTCTGGGGTCACGCTGCTGGACAGAGGCACAACACTAAATGGGCAGTATTTTTTTCATATAAGGGGTATGTAAAGCACAATAATTGGGCTAGGAGTAAAATGCCTTAGGGCAGATAGCCTAGTATAAACCTATGAACCTATGAACCTATGAACCTACACATCAAACAGAGCAAATCAATACTGGTTCAAGCATACCTCTCAACCTCTAAGAGCAAGAAATGTGGGCAAAGCCATATACAATGGAAGGATAAAGGCCCATAAATAAGGCAAAATTTTAAATATTGCTCTTACAAATGTAGAAAATTGATAGAACACATGTTGCATTAGCATGATTTTTTTGAAAAGTATGAAGACTGTAACTCGTACATCTATCATCATTATCGGACTTCAATCCTCAGTGATTTGCCAATGAATTGACAGAAAAGCAAAGTTTTATGAGGAATAGACCAAAAACATGAGGGAAAATCTGGACATTCTATGAAAACCTGGACCTGGATAAAGCTGGTAGCAAAAAGAGGATACTGAAGGTACTAAATCTAAGACAAAGGCCATACTAGCAATCAACTAAGGATACTGTATGTCAAAGTATAGGATAGAATATGCTTGAATACAATATTTTCAAGGACCACACCTAACGTCGAATTATGAGCCATGAGATGACAATAGTCCAAACAAAAGGTTTATGAAGTTGCCCAATCAGGTTGTCTCCCGGATAGTTTCAGTGACCATCTACCTACATATCTGCTCAGGCAACAACTGCATGCTTCAAAAAAAAAAAAAATATATGTATATTACACATACAAACTATATTTTATATAATATATATATATATATATATATATATATATTATATATATATATATATATATATATATATACACACACACACACACACACACACACACACACACACACACACACACACACACACACACACACGTATATATATATATATATGATCTACTTTGTTTAAACAGAAATACGTCTAAACAACTTTTATTTACCCAAGCCGAACCCACCGAAGATGCACTACAACAAATGCAAGGACTGCCAAACTCCCCTCCCCATGAAAGGAACCACTCTGCCACCATAGTAAAGAAATGGAGGAAAAGTAAGCCAGCCAAAGTCCCATGCCCCCCCACACCCTCTACTTAAATATACCAACTCCGAACTCGCACTAAACAGAAGAGAGGGCACAGTTCACCCTTTGCATACTCAACATCTTAGCACCTACTAGAGCTGTCAGAGTAAAAGCAAACCCTGCACCCTGGCTAACAAAAGACACCAATCAGTTACTCAAGTTTAGAGATAAAGCCTGGGCATTGTATCAAACCAACAAAAAACAAACCACCCTAGACTATTCCCAAAAACTAAGAAATAAAACCAAAAAAAAAAACAGATCAAGAACAAAAAAAAAAACGATTTCCTGTAGCATCATTCAACAAAAATACCAAAACAATCCTCAAAAAATCTGATCTGCCATAAAACAAATCCTACAGCTCGGACAATCCTCAACTCTAACCCCAATCACTACAAATACTACAGCCAATATAGCTACCCACTTCAGTACCTACTTTACCAATGACATACTATCAATAGCCAAAAATGACAGAACAGCTCCCCTAACCATACCCACAGAAACTGAGGAAACCACCTCTTGCCTTATCCCTCAAGCCCATCCAAACCAGCACCACCAAGAAAATGCTACACAAACTTGGCTGCTGCTGCTATATCCTACCTCTATAGTAATCAACTGCTCCAAGAACAATATGTTCTCAAAATATGAAAAATATCCTACATCATCCCACTTCATAAAGAGGATACCTCTCCACAGCTCTAAAATTACTGGCCAATAGCAATTTTACTACTATCCAAAATTCTACAAAGATGTATTCACCCACGAGTCATGAAACACCTAGTAAATCAATAACCTGCTAACAAACTCCCAACAAGTTATAAAACAATAAAACACTTACAAGATAATACAGAAAGTTCACTAGTACAGACATTTTGTGTAAAGTAAATTAATTTCAGCTATTTTTCTGAAATTTACTAGACTGAGGTTAACCTCATGTATCCCAGTTTTCGCTGTTAAAATGTATACATTTAAACAGTTACAATAATGCATGTACATTTCATTCTTTTCCAGTAGAGCACACTGTGGTTGCATTTTAAGCACTCTGCAAAACCTTTTCAACACACACTTCTGTACTAGTTTGATATACATATAAGATAGAGTTCTAATACAGTTATAACACAAGCATCTTATATAAATCATGTTGATATTCACAAATGAGATATACTTATTTACAAAATTCTAGATAGCTGTGCTGGCAGTATCTCCCTTTGCCACACATGTCATCAGCTAGAGAATTAATGCACACCATCTCTTCCTGGCGAAAGGAGAAACAGATCTGAGTGCCCTCTGCATAACTATGGTATGCTAACTGCTTTTTCCTCAGTAGATCTCCTAGGTAATGCCTTATCAAAGTGAATAATAATCATCCCAAAATAGAACCTTATGGAATCCCACAATTAAGATGGTAGGAAGATTAAGAGGAAGAACTGAGTCCAGAATTAACTTTATGTTCAGTTAGACAGGTAAGAAGAAAAGCAGTCAAGAACCATAGCAGTAATTCTACCATGTGAGTGCAGGTATTCTATCCGGATACCATGATCCGCTGTGTGAAAATCTACAGAGAGATCCAGGAGGACCAACACCACAATGGTCTCTCGCCCTAATCAGATCATTAACTGCTTTAGTAAAAGCTGTCAGTACTGTAACAAATATGAAAGCCTGACCGGAATCGATCCATGAGTCCCGTACTGTGAAGACTGAAATCTTGTTGCTTGTAGACAAATTTCTCAATCATCTTTCCTAAAAAGGTAAGATTAGAGATTGGGTGGTAGTTATTTAAATTGTTTAGATCAATAGATGGCTTCTTGAGGGATGGGATAATCAAAGCTTCCTTCAAGGCCAAGGTAAAAATTTCTTCTCTCTTAGAACATACCAAGATCTGATAAACCATTGGTCCCAGTGTGTCACAGCTATACCTTCCTCAATGGACATAGATTCAACCCACATGTTGTCACTTACAAACTGTTAACAATAGCAGCAAATTCATGAAAATCTGCGATACTGAATCATGGAATTATGAGCCACGCACTCTAGTGAGCTAAACTTCACCACAAAAATAAATAGAACTTGCTGGAGGGATAGATTCCTGTCACAGAGACTCCCCATGCTATGGAACAAAATTCCTAACTACATTAGGCAGAGCTCCTCACTAACACTCTTCAAGAGAAGCCTTGATGAGTGGATGGGTAACAGAAAATACACCCCTGGGATCACTTCATTGGCTCTGCTTGACAGAGGTTCAGTTAATTAATCAATGGGGCGGCAAAAGCCGACACTCTGGCTAAGCTTAAAAATGCCCTCGGGCAGATAGTCTAGTACCTACCTATGAACCTATGGCAAAGACTTTGAAGGGAAGAAAGAGCACACAGCTCCATATTTAGGATCAGCTGGTTGAAGGAACAATATAATAGAGACAATTATGACAGTGAAAAATTGAGCAGCCACTTCACATTTATCCATTGATAAAATTCTTATGGTGGTCAGACAGGTCAGGGTCCACAGCCTCTCTACCATCTGAAAGAGTGTAGCTGGTCAATTAGCCACTGATGAGATTTCCCTGGACAGATATTCTAATATTTTTATGGGAAATCTCTCCCTGATAATTGATATAATGCTCAACAGGCTCAGTCGTGTTACTTCAAAGGCTGGCCCAATGTCAGAAACACTCCAGCCTGTCCATGTTTGTTACAAACTGCAAAGCAAATGATCAAACCATGTTCCAAATCTCTTAATAGAGACAGGACAAAAATGACTCAGGGCTAAGGAGTCCAGAGCATAACTGTGAGAGAGAGAGAGAAAGAGAGAAAGTGTGTGTGTGAGAGAGAGAGAGAGAGAGAGAGAGAGAGAGAGAGAGAGAGAGAGAGAAAGATTATATTCCTCTACCAGGACATTCACATTGTCTGCATCACTCTCCAGTTGGAACTGATTGAGAGCTTGAGGAAAAGCTCTCAGTAGTAATTTGGCTTATATTGCGAATATCTCTCAGTTCAAGATGGGGTGGACTTAAGCTAGGTAGGGTTAATCCAAAGTTGACAAAGAAATGCTCAGACCAAGAAATTGGCTCCATTGCCAGGTCCAAAGTGGCCAATTCCATAAGAAAACACAAATCCAGAGTAGGCATTACATGACTAGGATGACAGATTAAATAATGCTCACCTATTCGTTCCTGATTATTTCATAGTTGCTCATTCTGCTAGAACTATTTGGTCCACGAGTCATTTAAACCTGTCATGTTTGCTATGTCTTCAAATACAGATAACAAAAGCAAGCACTCCCACATGGTTAATATAAAGGAGTTTTTTTTCCAAGGTGCTTTTCCACCTGCCTGCTTATTGTGAAGCCCTCCCCCATCAGACTCAAACCCATTCATCTTGTAGGGAGCCATCTGAAAGGGTTATAATTCAGGCAGATATGGGAGAGTTTGTGGTCTCACTGGCATCCCAATAGGAAGAGCATTTGTATGGGCCCCTAACCCCATTCCTCAGCATTTGGACAGGCTTCCAGCATCACCACAAGGACTCACAGTGCCCTTCCTCTGTCGCTGCATGCTCATGTGCATTCTCTTATAATGGCTACCAACATGTTGTGGCTCAGTGACATATAAGCCCATCCCAAGGATGCCCATTGCAATGTTTCCGCTCCAGCAAGAGATTGTGTCTGTGCACATACTGCTCCATTCTACCCTTCCTTAACAAAGCTATCAAGCACCCAAGCCATCCACTGAACCCCTGTTGCCAGGTCATAGATAGTCAGGGCTTTTGAACCAAATAAATGCAACAAAACTCTGTACATCATATAACTTATAAAACCAAATAACCAGGGTTGCTGTGGAAAGGATAATAAGGAGCACGACTTCAGAAATTCAAATAACTTTAATTTCGTAAAAAACTCATGCTAAGTGCTTTTGTCATGTAGAAAGTAAGGGCTTTTCCCTTCTCTGCTTCAGCACTGGATAACAACCACTGAATCTATAATGTTCCCTCAACCCTTTCAGTTCCAAGATGTGATCCTTTCAGTGACACACAAACACCTGTTGTCAGGCTGCAGGTGCTTAACATACACCCCTACTATTCTTTTTCCTGTGTCTTCTTTGTCTGTTGACACTCTGTCCATCCATGATTGAGCCTTCTCCCACATTTCCATCACTATACCCCTAGTCTGGAAAAATCGTTCATCTACCATCCATATCCCTACACTGTTTCTTTCATCTTGCTCCTCTTATTATATTCTATTTCCATTTCTACTAAAAGTCAATATTCTCCATCCAAGCATCCCTCTTTCTAGCTCTGTGCTGTTTCACTGATTATTCAACTGACCATCAGATATAGCAAGATCCTTTTATTATATTTACTTCCACTCTTTTGTCTCTGTACTCAAAAACAAACCAACAAACAGAAAAGAATTAAAGTTTGAGATTATTTTTCATACACCTTTGCCTCCAGCCTTATCATCTAGCTCTGTATGCCAAACATTTGAGCAGACCCATTACATATGCAGAGCTTTTCTACCTACCTGTCCACATCACTAGCATATAAATAAATTATTCCACTCCCCATTTATAGAACACAGGGATCCTACACTATTTCCAAGTTATTAATTTATGTGAACCTACCAATCAGCCCTCTTTTCAGAAGTACATAACTTTGACATTTCATCCCAAACCTCCTTCTCCTTCCATATCACCTTGATTCATTTTTATCTCAATCACTTTGCTACTTCTTGTCCTGTTCGATTCTCAGCTAGAGCGTCTTCTGTGTTGAGACATGCGTGAATGGGTGTACCTTCGTTGAAGGTTGTGTGTTAGGGCCGGCAACGCAGCACGTAAAAATCTACTGCCAATCATTAGTGGACCAGAGTTCCGCTGTGGCAACCCCTAACCGGGAAAAGCCGAAAGACAACACAACAGCTTTGCTACTTCTTCACACTCTGCAACATGCAGATCCCAATAAAATGCTCCAGCTTTACTTTATTGTTACACATTCACAGATCCTTTTTGATTGATTGAATTAATTAATATTCTACAGCAGCCAGACTTTGACCTATGCTACCCTTTAACTTTTTTGCCACCCTGCTATTTCTTTAAATATCTCCTACCCTGGCCACTACTTATCCATATACAGCCAATGTTCCCTTCCATGATGTTCAGTTTAATGAAAACTGTTCCCAACCAAAATGACAAAGCCCAACATAATTAAGCTTCACCAAAAGGAGAGAGAGTCACAAAGATCTAAAACATAGCAAAAATGCCAAGCTAACCCTGTGAAGGGTAAAATCCAAGCAAACAATCATCACTCTCTTTCTTCCCAACCTAGTATACAAATCTAGGTTCTTTTCCGTTATCGGGGCAACACTGTCAATGTGGTTGCTGACTTGCGAATTCAGTATCTAACCATGTATTTGTGATGTTAGTCTTAACAGGTGTGTGTAAAAAAGTAGAAGGTGCAGCCTCTTTTTTTACATAAAATCCATTTATTTATTTTACACATGCCTGTTAACATTAACCTCCAAAATACATGGCTTGACAGTGGACTCAGATGTCAGCACCCGCATTGAAAGGGATTGCCCGTAACATAATAGTAAAAGGAAGCAAATGACCACTATAACTGGTATTTGTCCATTATAGGCAAATCAGGCATACCAGAAAACTTTTTATTCCTAAAGTTGACCTCAAAATCTTTAATTATACTGTGTTGGCCTCCTGCAGCTGTGAGGATGCGATTACCGTCATTACACACTGAGATTTTTTTTTTTTTTGGAGTGTCAGCCACAGAGTTCGGAAGGCATCACTGACAACAAAAATAACCGCTCTTAGGATGTCCAACTATTTTGTCCTTTTACAAGGCTTTTACATAATTAATTGAAGTCCAAGGCTAATCTTAACATGTGTGTTGTAAGCACTTCACTCCAAACATAAACATAACAATTTCCCATTTTTTTCTTTACATGTTTTCACATGCATCAAGGAGATCTAAGATATGCCTGATTAAAAATGTTCAGCGTAACTACATCTTTGTAAGATATAACCACAGAGAGTGTCTTCATTTTATGTCTTTACTGTGGTGTTTATATCATCATAGCATGATTAGTTAACCAAAAAAAAATGTTATATGAAGTAACTGTAAAACAAACTATGGAGAAGCATACTAAATCGGCTTGCTGTTGAGACGCAAATACAGGCTGTGTTGCAAGCCAATTTTCTAATTAAATTCAAATATGAAGAGCACAAAACTCCACGCTGAAACTTAAGTTGACAAGGTAACTGACAAAGTTCAGTAACAATTTAAACTTAATTTTCAAACTTGGAGCTATAATATACCTGCAAAGTTAATTATGCTGGAGAAGGCACTCGGGGGTAACACCTTGCAATTAGTATCTTCTTATGGCATGCTCAGTGTTAAGCACAGCGGCACTATGAGGAGGTACTCAGGCTTAATGAGTTAATCTCCCAGTAGACAACAAAGTGTCAAGACTTCTCATCTTTTTGTGGATGATTTAAAACTGTCTAGTTCAGCAGATGAGGAACTGAAAGTACAACTGCAATTGGTCAAAACCTTTTCAAATGATGTAAGAATGTCATTTGGTCTTGATAAATGTGCAAAAGCAACCTTTAAAGCAGGAAAACTGCATCACCAAGAAAACATCAGCTTGGGACAGGAATGTGATATAAAAGAACTTGAGCTAGATGAAGTGCATAAATATTAAACAATTGATGAAGGTTCAACAGTAAAACATGAACAAATGCAAATAAAATGTAGCAAGGAATATTTTAGAAGACTAAAATTAATACTGTAAACAGTGCTGACATCTAGGAACAGATTCCAAGCTATAAATCAAGTTTGGTCTTTCTATCATAACTTACAGTTTTGGACTAATTGACTAGTTCCAAGAGATGTTGGATCAGTTGGACAGGAAAAGAAGAAGGATGCTTCATTATTAGCAAATGATTTATAAAAATCATTGTATACCAGGACTATATATTTCCTGTTCTGAAGGAGGTATGGACCACAATGACACTGATTACATGTAGAGTTCTGCAATTGTAGGACTGCATGCATATCTACTGACCTCACATGACCCAAATGTGGTGAAAGTGTTAAAACATGAGGAGAATAAGTCTAAGATGACTTCCATGCTTAGTTTAACAGAAGCATGTCAGTGTCAAGCGGGAACAACTGAATGTGCCAAACAACAAAATAAAGAATATACGGTGAAGGATCAGATGAGAAGGCAAGAAATGTGGAAAATGTATGAATATAGTTGCAGGTATGGAAAACTCTTGGAACCTCATGTTTATCAGGCTCAAACTCAGGGATGGTTAAGCAGAGGTGAATTTAGACCAAAATACGAAAGGTTAATATTGGCAGCCTAAGGTAGTGGACTATGTAAAAATTGGTTTACAAAGTCCATTGAATATGTGGGAGAAACAGACAAATGTAGGTTTTTTGAAACAGAAATGGAAACAGTCATTCAACTTGCTGCTGGTTGTGACATACTAATAGCAGAAGGACTGTATACTGAAAGGCATAACAATGTGGCAAGACTGTTGCATTGGGGATTGTACAAACATTATAATATTAAAGTAGCTAAAAAACATTGGAAATATGAGCCACAAACAATTATAGAAAATGATGACATTCATAACACATAGCATCACCCTTTACCAACAGTTCAAAAACTAGATGTGAGAAAACCAGATATAGTAGTCAAGGAAAAGAAGACCAACGTAGCACTGATCATTGGAATTGCTATATTCAGTGACTACAGTGTCTTACATACAGAGAGACACAAAAGTCATAAAATACCAGGAATATCAGGTAGAAACAAGGGCAATGTGGAAGAAGGATACTCAGGCAATTCCAATAGTGGTAGGAGCAATGGGTATTATAAACAAGGATTTACAATTGTACTTAGATATGTTACCAATTCATGTAACTCTGTAAGAATTGCAGAAGGGGTCAATACTGGACATATTGAAAGTACTACAAAGAGCATTTCTGGCTAGCATCAAAAATTGAAACAATACTAATTTCATGACTTTAATCATATTTTGACTTAGGAATGTGAGACATTCCTGTCATGGTATTAGAAACCCAAAAGACTTGTAGAAATTAAATAGTGAGAAACTAACAAGAATATGGTAATGTTTTTTTCCCATGGTTACTTGGACATGGGGTAGCACAAGCTTATCATATTGTTTGAATAGCCTTGTGATATGCTTATCCTTTATGTAGACATAATACATCTCTAACTTTTGCTCTTTTATGTTCAATGGGTGATCAGAAAGTATGAAACACGTTGTAGCCATGCCCTGCGGAAGTGATTTCCCTGGCTTTGAATTATGTTTCAGTAACTGCACATATGTTAGCATTCTTCAGGGTGATGAAAGCATCTAGGGAGTGCAGTTTCTTGCTGAGACTCCTAACATTGAGCAGTAACACCTTTAGCTTTTCATAAGTAGGTTTTGTTATGATTGAAGGTTTGTCTGCTAAAAAAGACACTATAGGGGTGGCTAATGATTTGGGGAATATTCAAGAGCCTAGAGATGACAGGTGAAGACCATCCCAGGCAAAGCAACTTGGCCTGTCAACCATGATCTTCCAGGATGATAAGCATTGGACTCATTGGAATGACGAAAGTAGCTAAGCCAATTATTAAAGTCGAACATCTTCTACAGGTATTGTGGCATCATCCTTGGAAATATTAGACCGTTGCTCAATGCTAGGCTCATACTTGCCTGTAACTCATATTCTGAGACCTCAATCATGCCTCTCTTCATATGGTCCAAGCAGGTACATCTCAGGTAATTCACATCCAAACAGACTATTGCTGAGTCATACTGATACTTTAGGGTAAGTAACCTGAGTGCTTGTGTGATCTGGTGGATCCTGTGCCCTGACAATCAACTAACTGTAACCTTCTCTTTAAACAGCCTGGAGAAGGACATCAATGTGTCTTACAATGGAGTATCCTGTGACCAGAATATTGGTTTGTGGAGTTGTTCGCCTTATGGGTTTGGTAGTTGAGACACAATGAGAAGTGGCTTTATGTGTTGAGATGAGAATTGCCTTGTTTGTGTGCATGCAGAGTTTCTGAGTACTGCACCTGAAAGGGCTTCGAGGTTTGGGTAAGTTACATGTGAGCACCTCTGCATATGTGTGTGTACGTATGTGGTCCTTTGTGGCTGTAGTGAGTGATGTATGTGAGTCGCTGACAATCTGTTTGTTGCTTTTTGTTTCTGTATGTGAGTGACTAGTCTCCAGTGTAAGTGGCTGTCATTGTACATAAAGCAATTGCTACATTGCCTTAGGATGCCTATGTCCACCAAGCCAGATGCAGAGATAGCAGAAAAGTGCCCACCCATGGTTGTTGGTCCCAATGTGTACTTGCAAGGGATAGCCATAGAGGGTGTTTGTAACTGAATGAGGGAAGGGTGCTTATTGATATAATCTGCAGCTAACCTAACCAGCAATGCTGCCCAGAACCCAAACCAAATGTTCTCTGATCAGCAATGATCCTGGTTGCTATAACAAGGAAAGGTAGTTCTAAATAAATGTGTAAATGCTGCTTACAATGCAGACTAGTTGCTGCATGTGTAATGTGTAACTGAAGTAAAGTTCTGAGGTGTTTTTAATTGGAGAATTTCAACTTATGGTGATTACATATACAAGGCATCAGTAATGACCACTGCATGAAGGTCAGTTTTGTACAAATAAGAGGCTTATACATAATCAGCAAAAAGCATGTTTTGCACTAACTAAGCCCTAAGGCCAACCAGGTAAGCACACAATGAGCTTTCCACCAGCAATCTCCAGCTCATATAGGTGAAATCAACCCTCTTCTGCCACAAGATCGCAGACGGTGACCCTCTTAATGTAAAATGACTAGTTTGGAGCCCAAGTGTTTAGGAACCATAAATGGATGTATATTACTAACTAAGAAACACCAGATACATTGTATTTCAGTGCAGAACAGCAGCCCTTACAACAGTTTGAAAATAAACTTTCACAGCATAAGGAAAAGAAAAAAAATGCAGGTGCAAATGATACTTAATTTAATTTATCTTGCTAAGGATGGTTTCAGATCTATTAAAATCCTACAAAGTTTTTGGCATCATGATCAAATGATGAGCATCCTGGATAAATGAGCCAAGACTTGCTCAAACACTAGGCTTTTTTATGATCAGAGAAAAAGCAGGATTTATACTATCTGTGCCCTAGGGTTGATTGGCTAAGCACACAGTGACCTTTCCATCATGAATTCCCAGCTCATATAGATTAAATTTTCCCTCTCCTGCCACAAGAGTGGTGATTTTGACCCTCTTAATGTAAAATGACTGGTTTGGAGCCCAAGTGTTAAGGAACCACAGATAGATGCCTAATACTAACTAAGAAACACTAGATACAATGTATTTCAGTGCAGTACAGCAGCCTTTAGAGCAGTTTGAAAATGTAACTTTAAACTTTAAAGAAGTACAAAAATAAATAACTAAATAGCACAGATGAGAGCAAAACAGATGCATCCATGTCATGAAGTTATGTCATTCACATATGTTAGAGTTCAAACTCATCTATGTGGCATTCTTTAAAGTAAATTTTCCTATGGGAGTAAACATTTTACTGGAGCAAGATAATGCCAAAAGGAGTGCAAGGAGAAAAAAAAAGCGACTACAGAGACTGAGCCAACAAAATGAACTGGCTTGAGAACAGCAGTACTTATACCTAGTATTTCATAATAAATTCAGTACAAGCATTTCAGAATAAATTCAGCATAGAGTAAGACTTACTGGCACACAGCTTTCTCAAAATGTGATTAAAGGAGGATACATTATTAGTATGGATTCCACCACTCAGGATAAAGTACAAATGCAAAGCTTAAAAGATTAGTAAATGGTTTCTTATTTAAGTTTTGAAATTGTTCTGTTTTCAAAAAGTAATGACTGATTGCTAAGACACAAAATACTGTACATTGCATATACTGCTTAACTTGGTGTTAGTAATGGAAATAAATTATTTATGTGTGCAGTTAATGAAGGTATTGGTCAAAATGCAAAGTTGAACTATCAAAAGGAAACAAAAGTGCACATCTGCTATTATTGAAAGAAAATGATTTAAAACTTGTAAATGAAATAGGAATTTTACCAGGCTTGCAGTGTGACACTGGAGGTGTTTATGGTGGAAGGATCACTGTGTTTTGTTGAATTTCAAGTGATCAGTCAGACAACATTACAGCTGTCACTGATGAGCTCAATCCAAGCAATGGAAGCTGGACATCCATCCAAATGTTTTGTCAAATAAATGTAAAAATATGTTTGAGTTTTGTTTTGCTTTATCTTATCTGCCACTAGAACTGAGAGAGAGTTGGATATATTTAATTCTGGAGGAGTAGTTTGTGAGAGCAACAGTATTATATGTTCAACCAATTCATTCTAGAAGTATATGTCAATTAACAATGGTTGTAACAAGCAGTGGTTTGGGAAAGGAAACTTAGAGGAGCACCTATGAAATGAAAGCAGCTTCTCTCCTTCAAGGTGATGCAAAGTGAGGTATTGCCATAATGTATGTTGGTGTAAAGAGAGATGATAGTTCACGAAGGCAGGAGTGCCTTAGTGAAGGGACACTGGAAATACAATAACTTTACTCTAGCCTCAATGTGTACACATCCGGCTGCATCCCAGCTAAGTAACAGGGCAATATTAGAGATTGTACATTTCCTGGAGGTGATGTCTATTAGTATGGAGAATTGGAATATGGTCACAGAGCTCAGAGACATCCAGCAAGAGCTGAATCAGTTCACAAACCTGAAATAAGAGAAATGTTTTATAGCATATTGCAAGACATTGGGACTAGTAGATTTAGTTACAGCTGAGAAGAAAAAGGATTGTTAGTATACACGCTTCTCATAGAAGCATCAGGGTTATTCAAGGATTATTCACGGTTAGATATAATAATAGTGACAGAATAGTAGATGTATCCAGCAGATACTGTTGAAGCCCTACATATTATGCTATCAGGCTGCGCCACCTAAATTAACAGAAAAACAGACAAATACTCAACATTTTATACTTCCTTTTGTAAGAATGCTTGCACTTTAAGACGTGGATCCATGAGCTATTGGCGAGTCAGTTTGATATTTAACTGAAAGATAGTGAATTATTGACCTTGTAGGAATTGTTAAAAATGTGAAAAATTCTTTGAAGGTGGCATTGTAACAGTTTTCTGGCAGGATAAGAGAACACATAAGATATTCACGTGACTGTTGGCGTTACTAATGACATCAGATGCAGTTTGCATGGAATATAGGTTAATAGACAACCTTTGCAGCATGTGCCAGAATGAAACTGCTGAACTAGCTTTAATCAACAGTGGAATTTATTATTTTCTGCAGTTATGTCTAACTTTGTAGCCTTTAATTTTGATTACCAGGTAAGCGGACAAGAGGACAGAACATTTTCAGGCATGATGCAGGCACCATTTTGCAAGACACAAGCAAAAAAAGAACATATAGACTAAATAATACATAGAATTGTATATGGTACAGTAACATAATAAAGACAGCAAATATGCATGTCATTTAGAATTATAAATGCAAGTGACATTATCTATGGTATATAAAGGTAAGAAAGGCATTCAACCAGTTAAAGCATGTCAGTTACAAGAAAGATGGGGCTACAGCATGCGCTTCAAGGACTAGCCATCACGTAAGAAGCAAAAGTGGTTGGTTTCCTTGAACAGTTGTTCTTTTACATTGTTTCTGAATAATGGGAGTGTCTCTTGCTATCTTTTTTTTTTTCAAAAATCGCTGTATTCAATTTTTCAATAACACAAAAGAAATACAGCAATCAAAGACATAGATCTAAAATACATAAAGAAAAACATGAAACCTAAAAACTATATACACTAAATATACTAGAAGTCACTAAAGCAGCAAAGAAGAGAGAAACACATCTTGAAGTTAATTGAAAGAAGAGAGATAGTATAAGGGGCCTAGCTTATAAGGAGATAACAGTGAAAATGTAATCACTTTGTTAAAAATAGGTATATTACAGATATATTTAGGTGTAGAGACAAGTAAGGAGATGGGCTGAATCTATTACAAGGTCTCCTTATGAGGGTCTGCCTTAATGGGTCAGTGTGGGGTCTACATTTAATTCTTAAGAATTACATCAAGCAAATATCACCAATATTTATGATAGCAATGTTTTTGTTTTGTTGTTGTATAAACTAATTTAGGAGATGAGATATATTTAATAGCTAGGTTGCTAAAATTTTCCCATGTGATTGGAGATGTGACAGTCCAATTTTTTGTGATGTACAATTTAATAAGGGCACACATTGTGATAAGAACATGTTTTAAAATTTTTGGAAGTTTATTTGTGTTGGTATGTAGTACAGCCGTTTCCCATGACAGGGTTGTTTTTTCATAGCCCATCTTCTCTAATCTAGCTCTTAAAGAGCACCATAGGTTGTGCACCCTACTACATCCTCAGATAAGATGAAGAATGTCCGCTGTTTGGTTTGGACAGTGTGGGCATTTAGGCGAAAATTTGGGATTAAACTTATTTAGTTTTGATGGCGTATACTATGCATTGTTGTTAATCATAATTTGAGTGTATAACAACCGCTTAAAGGGAAAAACTTTATTGTAGTTTCAATGGCCACTCTTTTGCTTTCTTCAGTAATTAATTGGCTTTTTCCTTGTCAATAGGTTGAGAATAATAGAGAACTCTGATATTTTATGTTCATTACAAGTTTATATGTCCTAGAGATCAATTTCCCTTTATTCTCTAAATTTTAAGTATTATTTTAACTAAGATAATGTCTTGAAAGTCAACATTAGTTTGTGGGAATTTAGTATTAATAAGATAATGGATTAGGCTAAGAGTGGTAGCATATTTCTTTGGAAGATTGAGTTTCAACCGTGGTTGCATTATATTAGATTCTTTCAATTTGTAGATTTCTCATATTGTAAGATGTTTTAATAGAGGGTAGTTCGTTAAGTTTAGAGGTTGATTATTTATTAATAAGTTAGGATTTAGATGAAGTGGTAGCACAAAGGCAAGGGCATTAAATAGTTGTACTGATTTGAATAACTTTTGGGTAGTTAGGATCATATGTTTGATCAGTGGGTGCAGGTTCTTAATGAATAAATCTTTTTGGTTTAAATTTAAGAAAGGGAGAGATCTGAGATTATGTTCAAGGGATTTAAGTTGTTCATACCAGATTTTGGTCCACTGGGGTGTGCAGGTGTTTATATTTGGATCATGGTTTATTATCTGTATTAGCCTGTAAGAAGTAATTCTAGTATAATAAAGTTTAAAGTCTGGTAATCCCAGTCCACCTTTATCTTTCATAAGTACGAGTTTAGCATATTTAATTCTGGTAAATTTGGCATACCATAAGAATCTTGATATAGCTTTTTCTAAATCTACAAAAATGTTTTGTGGAATGTTAGAGAAGGTAGCATTTAACTGAAAGAGAATTCTTGGTAAAAGATTCATCTTGACGACACTAGCTTTTGAACGTAGGGACATATTAATATTCTTCCATCTATTAATATAATTTCAATGTTGGTCTATGTACGTAGAAAATTATTCTTAATGGTTTCCTTAAAATCGGGGGTATATAGTATTCCTAGATATGTTATCTGGTAGTTAATCTTGATCTCACTCTCAGGAAAGCAGAATTCCTTATGACCAAGGAGTTTCAAGGGAAATATGTGGGATTTATTCAAATTTAATTTATAATTGGAAATCTCAGAGAACCAATCTATTAATCTGAGTATTTTTGGGAGATCTGTGTTGGGAAATTGAAAACATATATTTAAGTCATCAGCAAAGGCCGAATACATAAGTTTTATAGTAGAGATTCTGGGTATGTGATGGAAGATTTTTAGTGAAATAAACACAAGCAAGGGTTCTAG
Source organism: Protopterus annectens (assembly GCF_019279795.1). NCBI lineage: Eukaryota > Metazoa > Chordata > Ceratodontiformes > Protopteridae > Protopterus > Protopterus annectens. The sequence continues at coordinate 248,751,035 of NC_056730.1, read as the reverse complement.
ATAGAAATTAAAGAGGTAGGGGGAAAGAGGGCAACCTCGCCTTGTGCCATTAGATATGGGGATAGGGTTGGTTTTTAGATTATTTATCTAAATAGAAGGAGAGGCTTTCTGATAAAGAACCTTAATTATCTTTATAAATTCCTGTGGAATTCTGAACAAAGGCAAAACATTAGATAGAAAGTTTAAGTTAACTCTGTCAAATGCCTTGGTTGCATCAGCAGTGATAATGTACCTTGGGTGCTTATCTTTGTTAAGAAGTCTGATAATGGTATCTAAGAGAAGGGTGTTGTCGCATGATTGCCTATTTAGCATAAAACCCATTTGTTCTTGGGAGATGATGGAAGGGAGTATATTTTTCAGTCTATTTGCTATAACATGAGCTAGAATCTTAAGGTCAGTATTTATCAGGGCAATTGGCCTATAACTGGCTGGATCTGTTGGTTCCGCATTTGGCTTAGGAATTAGAACAGTTTTGGAGTTGTTGAAATAATTATCTGTTATACCATATTGTATTATATAGTTGAATACTTTTAATTAGATTTTAGAGACAACTTCCATGAATTGTTTATAAAATTCAAACGTGTAGCCATCAGGTCCAGGAGACTTACCTGGCTTGAGATTGTTTATTGCAGCTTTTATGTCTTTTACTTACAAGGGTGTTTTTAGAAATTTTTCCTGGTCATTTGTAATTTGTGGAAATTCTCCAGTTATGTATAAAGTAATGAAATTTGTCTGTAGAGGGAGGTAAGGGTAAATTATATAATTTTTTGTAGATGGCTTCAAATGCATCTACAATGTCTTGGTCCTTATGTTTTGAGAGTCCTTCATATAGTATTTCTTTGATCCTTGGTGGTCCATTCTTAATGTTTGTTAATCTAGCTAGTATTTTTGAAGGTGTTTGTGCCCACTCTGAATATCAGTAGATTGATCTGAACTCTAGAAATGAGATATTTTGTAGATAGTGTTTATGCAATTGCTTTTGCAAATCGATCATTTTATCATCCAAGTCCTTGGAGTATTTATGTTGAAGTTACAATTCAGCAGTCCTGATTTGGGTCTCAAGTTTAGTTTTGATGTTATTGTATTTTTTCTTAAGCCATGCGGATTTTTGGATGATGATACCTCTAATAACCACTTTAGCAGCTGCCCATTGCATGTCGTAGGGAATTTGAATGGATATAATGTCCACATCAAGTTGGGCTAGGATACTATTAATTTCCTGTGCTAGCTCTTGCATTTGAATGATTTTAGGATTTAATGTCCAATTACTGGAATAGGGGATGCTTTGTTTAAAAGTTTGAGTGTTGAAGGAGAGACTAATTTTTGAATGGTCCAATATAGATCTAGGGAATACAGGATATTTTAATCTGTATGAAAGAAAAGTTTGGGAGATTAGAAAAGCGTCTATTCTTGGCCAGGATTTATGGGTGGCTGAAAAAAAGGTAAATCTCAGTATTGTTTTATCATATTGAAAATTGGTGTAGGTGTTTTGTAGTTCCTCTAGTGCTATAGTAGTACGTTGGGATTGCTTAGTCTCAGAATGCAATCTATCCCTGTCTGGATTTAATAAAGCATTCCAGTCTCCTCTTATAATGTATAAATGATTTGGATGATTAGATAATATATTGAAAATTTCATAAATAAAAAGATGATTTTAGCAGGGGCTGTAAATATTGATAAAGAGTAAAGATTTATTTAGGGTATGATAGTTACTAGTAAATGAAGCCCATCTTCCATTAGGGTCAGTTTTAATGGAGGTGATCTCTCCTTGGTAGGATTGATTTATTATAATGGCGACACCCCCCCCTCGATGAGGAATTGTGATCTGCAACAATTACTTGCTTAACCCATTTCTTTTTCCTTTACTTATCCCAGACTTGGCTAGTCAAGTGAGTTTCTTGCAGGAAGGTTACCTTGGACTTATTTTGATATGTGAGATGCATGATTAAGTTTCTTTTTTTTTATCTGATATCCCTTTAACATTCCATGAATCTATGGATATCATTTCTATAGTTAACTTTTATAGTTATTATTGACTGATAGGTGAAAAAGTAGTAATGTAATCTGATGACTATTGTGTTAAACATTAACATAAATAAAGTGACTTCCAAGCTCCTGTACCCTATGCAGGTGCCTAACAACCCATCCCTCTGTATTAGTGAATACATATGTATTGGATAGCAAAGAATAGTTAGAGTTGGAGCTAAGGTGAAATAGACAGGGAGGAGAGGGATGTGAAAATTACACAGTATGTTCCAAACATAAACAATCATCAGCTACGAACTATGCAAAAGCCTGCTCCTTTTGTTATTGGCTTTTACAAGGAGGTTACTATCTAACCTCATATGTTTAATATGTACAATGTTTAAATAATAGCACGTAGAAATCAGGAAAATAAATGCCTAAAGAGACTTGGTATCAGCAGGAGCTCATATGTTACTAATCTTAGTATTGCTAAATATATCTTAAATTGTCCAGACAATATTTTATAGAATTCTGGTCTAAGAAATACACTACGATAAAGACAAAAACCTTTGAAGTTCCAACCGGACTAATATTCACTATGTTATGGGCATATTTTTTTCTTTAAAGCAACCACATATTTTCACATTAATATCAAAAATGGTTTTTTATATATATATATATATATATATATATATATATATATATATATATATATATATATATATACAGCATCATCTATCAGTCAATAACAAATAAAGTAAACAATCTTACAAGAAGTTTATGAGCAGGCCCACTTAGCTGATTTTACTCATGATTATGGGAAAAAAGTACTCTATAGTGGGCTTCAAAACAGAAAGTACCAACAGTTATTTATAGCGGCACACAAACTGCCTATTTTCATACAAGTAGCAAAGAGAAGTTATATTATAAATCACCGACAACCGTACGTTTATTATAACGTCTTGCATAATATTACTCATTATTTCTCAGTATATAGAGTTGTAAGAGTCAGTTTTTTCCTGTTCCCTTCCCTTGCTTTTCCTTTTTCCCTTTTGCCCCTTGGTTTAGGAGATAAGGGAAATAGGCAATACATGTGGCATAGATTTCACTATATCCAATACTGATCGGGTTGTGCCATAGTATTTGTTAATCTAGGTATAAGCCACATCTCGTGTCTGAACTGACATATTACAACCTTCACTAAATACAGGTAAAGCAGTACTAGACTTGGCATTGTGGGATCCCTGAGTCATAGGCACTACCAGTTACAAGTTAGTCAGCAAGATACTGAAACACTGTTAAATATATAGGTGGACTACTGTCCTCCAAATAACATATTAGTTATAATGTTGCATGTAGGTGCCTTGACCAAAAATGCATCTACCTGTTTATTAAGCATTAATAATACAGAAAAAATAAGACTTTTTAGCTGTATTTTATTACTCCTAGGATAAGGTTGCCTGTTTTTGCATGTATAATTAAGTTGTATAAAAATGCCACAGTTATCATCGTTAAGAAGCATTTAAAGCATGACAGTATAATTGAGACATTTTGTTTCATAAGCCATTTATCTACTCATTTCTTCACAGGAGCAGAGACAGAAGCAGAAGCACCTTTGAAACATTTAAGTATACAAATATAAATAGAGGGGTATATACCATTCATAGTTGTAAACAAAAAATAATAAACAGTACCTTTAATTGTCCTGTGTGGTACAGACTCTTGCAAATCTGCAGGGAGGGGGGTAGGGTTACTAAAACCAGTTGAAAACATTTTTTCCTTCCTGCATTATGTAGTCGACAGGTAACTTCTTCTTCAGCTTTCTTCCTGATACTTAGAGCTGAGTTGATGAGAGTTACACCAGAGGAGAGAAAAAATGCTGGTTTAAAAATAAAAAATAACTGGAAATTCCATTTTCGGAGTTCACATCTTGTTATTGCTGTTTTTTCATCCCCAGTGATGCATAGGGGCAGGAAGCAAGTCAGCTATGATATCATTTAGGTTGAAAGGTGAAAGGATCATGAAACTTCCTGGTTTTGAAAGGTATTATGGGAAATGGAACACCAAGTCGCCAACAGACCTTGAGGCCTGCAAAAGAAAACAAATTTGCTTGTTCCTACAAGTGATTAAGACAGAAACAGATAAGATATCTTACTGAACTTCTTGTTAGAGTTGTCGATGGCTCTGGAAAGAGTGAATTGGATTGCTTCAAGCTGGATTTACTTTGAAAAGTCACAGAAAAGTGGATTTTTCCTCTTTGGAGGTTTCATGGGATATTTTTTAATCTTAGGCATGTCCAAGGGTCAGCTTCCGGTGATTTCTCCTGTCTACCTGGTGAATCTGGCCATACTGGGGCAGTGCGGCAACTGCCTCATGTACACAGACAATCCTCTCCACCTACCACACAACACTACAACCTGCGACAGATGCACTTACATAGCCAAACTGGAAGCAAAGCTCTCTCTGCCAAGATTGTGCTAGACAGTCAAGAGGAGAAGGTTAACACATGCAATATACCTCAAGCAACTCATAGCCCTTCAAACCCACACCTTCAACACCCACACATAGCAACACTAAACCCAAGGACCTCTGAAGCCAAAACGCAAACAAACATCAGTCACAACCAAAGTGACACATAGCTCACAACACCAGTGTGCCACCCAACAACAGCCCCTAAGACAAGACAATGTACCCAACACTTCAGTTATAGGTGATTCTACAGTCAGGCACACTGATGTCCCACTCGCTAGGCTGAACAAGGAGAAAATTACAGTCAGCTGCCTGCCGGGTGCCAGGATCTGCCACATAACGCATGCACTCAAGTCACTCCACAACAAGTATAAATATGACTCTGTCATTGTCCATGCTGGAATGAATGACCTGAGACGTACCTCCCTGGACTACATGAAAAAAGACATGGAAGAGCTCTTGGGCAGGTATGACCCTAGCCCTGAGTAGCATCCTGTCTTTGCCCAGAATGATACAACAGTATAAGGACAAAATGATTGATTTCAACAATTGGCTAAGCTTCTGGTGTCATTCAAAGGGGATCCAGTATTTGTCTGCCTGGGAAGACTTGATTGACAAACCACGGTGCTTTGCCAGAGATGGTCTGTACCTGTCACCCCTGGGATTCAGGTTACTGGCTAAAGCTCTTGCCACCCCTATATTGCCTTTTTAGGCAAGGTTCAAAGGATAAAACCACCACTGTAACAGATACAAGCATGCAAAATCTGAAGGTAATGCTACTCAATGCTATAAGTCTAAACCTCAAAATGCACTCTCTCGAGGCACTACTAAAAATGGAGAACATCGATATCTGTGCAGTAACTGAGACCTGGTTCAAGGCTCCAGAGATCACCCCTGCAATACCAGGCTACAATTTTTACCACACTTTTCGGCCACAAAACCAAGACCGAAACACTAAAGGTGGAGGAGTGTCCATATTCACCAAGGATATTCACACCTTCAGGCTGGTTGCCCAACACAATGCATCTGAAATTCTCCAGATGCAACTAACACTAGGTAAGACTGCAATCCAAATTGTAGCTTGCTACAGATCCCCCAATATGCCCCAAGATTCTCACTACACCTTTCTAAACATACTGGAAAATATTAAGATACAACCAAACACCTAAATACTGGGTGATTTCAACTACCCTGCCATTAATTGGGAAAACTACTTGGGTATCAACTCCTTTTCCTAACGGTTCTTGGAATTCATAAATTCCAATGCCCTGGATCAACTAATCCATTGTCCGACCAAGGGCTTCAATATCCTAGACCTGGTCATTACCAACATGGGAGATAGATCCTCCCCACCAGTGGTCACCCCCTCATTGGTCAGGTCTGACCATAAGCAAATCACCTTTGACATCCACATCCCACCCCCCCCCCAGTAAGGAAACCTCCTTAAAAAACTTCTCCAAAGCCAACTTCATGCTACTGACATCATAAGTGACAAACCTCACAACACCCACGCAGATGGGATCTGGAAGTTCGACTGCAGAATCCTACACTAAGGCACTGTACGAGCACATCCACTCGTGCATGAATCGTGTCATCCCAAATAGAACCAAGATGCTCTTCTCCAAAAAAAGGAAGCCAATCTGGTGGTCCCCTGCTATAAACAAACTATACAACAGAAGGAAGAAACTGTTGACCCCCATTGCATATATCACTCTCTATCTGTTCAGAGAATAGGACCTGGCTCTACTGTGTCTACAGTTTCTCACTGTCCTAATACTTTGATTGACAAGTTTCTGGTCATAGCCCCTCTCTGTTAGTTCTATGTTTATCTTGTCTAGTTGTTCCATAAAATCTGTTTCCCTGTAAGCTTGTAAATCTCACAACCACTTAAAATGTGTTTTAGCTATTCTAGAAATATAAGATGCTACACAGACATCAAAGGCAAGCATTGAAATATCTTGACATCTGATAAACAAGTTAGCAACTTGATAGGAACACATCCACAGTTTACTTTTGAAAATAAGAAGTCGCTAAGGCGACGACTTTGCAATCCCAGAGACCAAATCAGAACTGAGGATACACCAGGGACTAAACCATGCACTAGGTGCCAGTTCTGTAAATTTATAAATCGAGATATGGAGTTTCTACATCCAGACACTGGTGTAACTTATACACTAAGAACCAGTGCAAGGTGTGATACTTCACATGTGGTTTACCTTGCTACTTGCAAAGTGTGCAGTAAATTCTATGTGGGAAAGACCTATAGACTATTAAGGGATAGGATTAGGGAACACCTATACCATATTAAGAAGGGTAGTGTGTTCAATGCTTTAGCAAAACACATTAAAGAAATGAATGATCAACACACCTTTACATTTATGGTATTAAGTAAATGTTTCATAGTTTCATAGTTTCATAGTATAGTACTAGGCTATCTGCCCTGGGGCATTTGTAAGCCTAGCCATAGTGATATGGCTTTTGCCACCCCATGAAATGGTACAAAAATGTACAGAATAAATCTAGAATACTGTGCCTCTGTCTAGTAGTGACACAATGAAGGTCCCCTTATATAATAGAATTAGTTTACTGTGCCCCTGTCTAGCAGTGACACAGATGTGACCCCTGGGGTAAACTTACGATCTCCCATCCACTCATCAAGATTTCTCTTGAAGAGAGTCAGTGAGGGCTCTGCCTAATACGAACTGGGATCCTGTTCCAAAGCATGGGAAGCCTCTGGGTTATGAATCTATCCCTCCAGCATGTCCTATTCATACTTGTGCCAAGGTTTAAGTCTTTAGCTCTCGTGATCCTGATGGATTTGGATTTTTTGAGGTGGAGCATGTCCATCAGATCCTGATTGGACATGGCCTTGTACGTCAGGCAGAGATCACCTCTGAGCAGGCAGTATGCTACTGAATAGAGCTGAAGTTTCTTTAGTCTGGCAGAATAAGACATATGTTGGAGGCCCTTGATCCTTTTGGTGAGGTACTTTTGTGGTCTCTCCAGCTGTTGCAAGTGCTGGGTGAGGTACATACCAAATGGGGCATTGTACTCAATCATGAGTCTAATGAGGGAGGAATATAGGGGTACAATGACATCCTTGGATCTGGATGTGAAACCCTTCATGACGAGGTGTGCAAGGTAGAATGTTTTTCTAACCACTTTGGCAACGTGGGTGTCAAATGAGAGGTCGCTGTCTACTTGGGTCCCTAGGTCTCTGATTACTTTTTCCGTACTCAGTGGGTTGCTGTCTATGTGATAATTTGGGGGTACTTTGTTTTTTCCAAAAGGGATGACTATATATTTTTTGGCATTTAGTTTAAGGCCGTGACTACAGCACCAGTTGTCCGTTTCCGTGAGGCCTTTTTGTAGGATGTGTGTATCTGCTGGTGTATCGACTATGGCACCTAGTTTGCAGTCATCTGCGAACTTTGTCAGCCACAGCCCTCCCATGTTTGCTTTAACATCTGAGAAATAAATGCCGAACAAGAGGGGTCCCAGGACAGATCCCTGTGGGACACCACTTGTGACAGCTTTGAGTCTGACATTGCTCCAGCGATTTTAACTTTATGGGTTCTGTCCTTTAGCCAGTTTGCAACCCATCTAGTGACATAAGGGTTTACTTTTAAGCTGTTTAGCTTATCTATGATGCCTGAGTGGGGTATTGTGTCAAAGGCCTTAGCCAAGTCCAGGTATGCTGTATGGACTGCTTTGCCCTCATCAATGGCTCTAGTGACTGTTTTGAAAAAGTCAACCAGGTTTAAAAGGCAGGATCTGCCCTTTACAAAGCCAAACTGGGTGGGGTCAAGTGTCTGTAGGTCCCCTATGTCTCTGTTTATGAGTTCCATAATGATTCTTTCCATAGCTTTGCAGACCAGGCTAGTTAAGCTTATGGGGCGGTAGTTTCCAGGGTCTGTAGAGGCACCTCCCTTGTGGAGTGGGACCACTGTTGCTGTACGCCAGTGTTCAGGTACATATCCCGAAGTAAGGCTAAGGTTAAATAGCATTTTTATGTATGGGTTTAGCTCCTCTTGGAGTTCACGTAACACGCACCCCGGGATACCGTCAGATCCCATTGATGCTGGGTTTTTTGCTTTGTTTAGGGTGGTTCTCACTTGGACATCTGAGATGACAGGGAGATTACATTCAGCTGGGATAAGTATTTCTTCTTTTGGGGGTGAAGGAGGCGAGAAATTTGCACTGAACCTGTCAGCCAGAATGTTAGCAATATCTGTGGGTTCAGTGTATTTTTTGTTATTGTGAACCAACTCTGAGCATATCTGAGGGTTTCCGCCCAGGTTTCTAACATAGCTGAAGAAGGCTTTGTAGTTATCTTTAGTGTCCTTAGCGATTTTTCTCTCAAAGTTTGCCTTGGATGTTTTTATGAGAGAACATAGTTTTCTGCTAATGTTGATCAGAGATGTCTTCCCTTCATGGGATTTCGCTCTGACGTGCAGTAGCTTCCTTCTTTTGTTATACAATTTGTTTATGGCTGAGGTCCACCAGACAGGACACTTACATTTGGTGGAGAGGAACTTGGATTTGTTTGGGATTGCATGATCCATGCATTCTTGGAGATGTCCATAGAAAGCATTTGTGAAGGATTCGGCATTGTGGGATGTGGTATCCACTGGCACAGTGGGCTTAAAGGATACCATCTCAGTCTTAAGAAGAGTGAAGTCTGCTTTTGAGAAGTTTTTCACTGTGGTCTTTTGTGCTGGGGGTGGAGGTGGGATATGTATATCCAGGGTGATTAGTTTGTGGTCAGATCTCACTAGTGAGGGGTATACTTCAGGTGTGGAGCATTTTGTCCCCATGTTTGTGATGATCAGGTCTAGTATATTATCTCCCCTAGTGGGAGAGGTGACTAGTTGTTCCAGTGCATTTGAATTTATGAATTCCAGGAACCTTTGGGCTAGGGTATTAGGGCTAGAATAATGTACCCAATCTATGTTTGGGTAGTTGAAGTCTCCCAGTATGATGGTATTTTGTGATACATTCATATCCTCCAATGTCTTCAGGAAGGCTGAGTGGGGTTCTTGAGATTGGGAGGGTGGTCTGTACCATGCTACCAGTTGTATAGCAGTTTTGCCTATGGTTAGTTGCACCTGTATGGTCTCTGATGCTTCATGTGTTGCTACTAACCTGGAGGTGTGGGTGTCCTTTATGAATATGGACAATCCCTCCTTTGTGGTTCGCCCAGGTTTTGGGGCGAAAAGCATGATATGAGGTATAGCCTGGTAGTGCTGGGGTGCTCTCAGGAGCCTTGAACCAGGTTTCAGTTACTGCACAGACATCGATGTTCTCCATGCTGAGGAGTGCATCAAGTGCCTGCATCTTGAGATTTAGACTACTGGCGTTGAGCAGCATTACCCTTAGTTTTTTTCCATTTTTGTTTTCTAAGGAGGTGGGTTTGTCTTTTGAGCCTTGCCTAAAAAAGGCACTATGGGGGTGGCAAGAGCCTTAGCCAATATCCGGAAGCCCAGTGGTGATAGGTGTAAGCCATCCCTTGCGAAGCAGCGTGGCTTGTCCAACATATCATCCCAGGCAGACAGACATTGGATCCCATTAGAATGACACCAGTACTTGAGCCAATTGTTAAAGCTGATCATCTTGTCTTTGTATTGTGGTATCATTCTTGGTGAGGGCAAGATGCTGCTCAGGGTCAGGGTCATACCAGCCATGGCTACATAATCGGAGAGCTCCTCTATGTCTCTTTTCATGTAGTCCAGGGAGGTATGTCTCAGGTCATTCACACCAGCATGGACAATGACAGAGTCATATTTGTACTTGCTTTGGAATGACCTGAATGCGTGTGTTATGTGACGGATCCTAGCTCCCGATAGACAGCTCACAGTCACCTTCTCCTTGTTCAGCCTGGTCAGTGGGACATCAGTGTGTCTGACTATGGAGTCACCTATTACTAGTGTATCAGGCAAGGTGTTTGGCCTTAGGGCTGCGATTGGTCGACACACTGATTTATTGAAGTATGTGTTGCATGTGTTTTGATTTGAGGTGGTGGATTTTTGGATGTCTGCTTTGGGAGCCTCTGTTGTTTTGGTAAGTTTCTTGTTAGAGCCTCCGAGTATGTCTTTGTGTTTTTATGTGTTTGGTTTGCAGTTGTGGTAGGTCTATGTGGGACTGGGATTGTTGTGTGTGTGGTTGCCATCTCCTGAGAACATGAGGGGTGGTGACACCAGAGTTCAAACTAAGAACCTGGAGGCTAAATGGATTGTGAGATTAAGAGCCAACACAGGACATGGTCTTAATGACCATGTACCATTGAGACCCATCCTGAAAAATAGACTATTATGTAGGTAGAATCTGTTACATTTATGTGGTTTATCTGTATTTGTAATATGCATTTTTTGTAATATTTCTTTTATGAAATGTGTTTTTTGTAATAAAATTTTTATATATTTTACCATGTATTTTACTGTGGGCTGAATACAATTGTTCTTTGTGTCTTTAAGAGTTTTCTCTTTTTAATCATGTGACTTGCTAATGCTTGGTATAAGAATTGGTGTGTTTAGTGCTGCTTTTTATACACCTGAAGAAGCCTTGTGGTGAAAGCGCTTGTGTGTCTTGTAATAAATCAGCTGAAGAAACTGGAGCCTTGCCTCTGCCTGCTTTTATTCTTTGGATTTGTTTTGTGTTTTTGCAGAGGTATCCAGATACTGTTGGAATTATATTTTGCTTTGCTTACTATTTTCTCAATGTTTAAATAGAAATTATGCTAATTATTTGTCTGTAATACGTTTGCATTAGTAAACAAAATTTTGTAGTTATGTACATAGGCCGTAAACATTGATTTAAATATTGTTTCTAGAAGAACCTTATATCGGGTAAATACACTTTTCACAGCTCAAAATTAAGTGGGTCTGGTCTTCTCTAGCAAGTTCTCCACAGTTACAAGGAAGCACTGCACACATTTTCTTATACTTTGATACAGTGATATGTTACTGACCCAAATCCTTTAAATTCCCCAGTAACCACATTTATGGGACCAAGTTAACATTCTAGTGAAAGACCAGGTAAACCATATCTATTGATAATCTCTGTTCAAATTACAAAGTACATTGGACATGAAAATGGATCATGTTTGACAAACAGCTTATTTTAACCATTAGCTCGTATTAGCTGCTCTCTTGGAAATTGCTTTCCTCGAGAACAGCAACCAATGTTCCTTTATGGTTTCCTACAATACTTTTCTTCCTGCCACTGCTTGTTAGACAAGCAGGATTATAATACCAAATATTCTGAGTTCCTTTGTACAAAGGTAGCACAGTTGATAGTCTCCATTGCTCATGCAGTTACACACTGGCAGGTAATTTTTTGAAAATCTCTATCAGGTTATTAGTCAAGGTAATAGATAGTTTGCTGAGTAATCATACAGTAAACAAATCTTGTTCTTCTGTTCTATTATCCTATCAGGTAGCCAGTTCCATTTCTGCATCCTATGCTGATGGGGTGGGGGTGGGGGGGGGGTCTATTCAATACTATAAATACTCTACACTGCCATAATAATAGCATGCCCCCCCCTGCATACGCTTAGTTTCATGGAGATTAAAGTAACTAGCTGATTTAATCCCACCATGTTTAAGTCATTGGTGAGCTTCTTCTAATCTTTGTTCAGTTTTGATAGATCTGCCTCTCCTTTCCTCATTTTGCTATATGCATTTAAAACATTTTTGCTAATTCTCCTTCAGACATGCTCCTTTGATTGCAATCTACTTTGTTTCCTTTCTTCTTATCTTCTTTTCTTCTTCCTTTTCCACCTTCCTTCATCTCATGTTTCAGACATTCTATACTTTAACAATTTTGCTAATTGCTGGTGTCACATTGCTGTGTTGACAAGCAACACATATCCCTTTTGTGTTAATGCCTCTTCATCAAACCCATGCACATAACCTTGAGGATTCCACCTTTTATCCATTCCCACAGCTTATTTATTCTTTCAGTTTGATACCAGACCAGTAAGTCATTTTGCCCTTTTGCACAGCTATGTACGCTCTACTAAAACATACACTGTCATCTTCACTGCTCTATTCATTTACTCAAGTATTGATTACTGCTAAGTGTTAGCAGGTTAACCTCACAATAGCTGTCTACTTTCACTTTGATTCTGTTCATGTCCAGATTTCTCTCCATTCCGGTACAATCTCATAATATGTGGATCAACCTTCATGACCCAGTTCCTCAATCAGCTGGAACTTCGTTTTTTACACTTAGTCTTATATTCTTCCAGTCTGCCCCTGGAAGAGCATAACCACCCATGATTATATCCCACTTCTTTCTACCACAATACTTTGATTTCTTCTCAGTTCTCTCCTCCTTTTCTTACCTTAATACTTTGATTGCTCCTGAATTGACATTCCCTTACTTTTCCTAAACTGGGCATGAACTTAAATTGCATTCTCTCCCTGACTGCTTCTATCCTCTTTCATCAGGTACTGTTCTTTTTAATCTCGGTCCTTGCTTTTCTTACCCTCCTATTGGTAAAATTCTTTTAACATCTCCATCCTTCCTTCTGTATCATTGCTGAGCACAGTAAACTTTGAACCCTACATAAGCCAACAGTTTCCGTCAATTTGTCATGATTTTGTGGTATCAGCAATGTCCATCACCACTCAACATATCCATCTTCTTCATCAGATTCTGTGTGGCATTAATAATATCACTCTAGAATATGTTAGAAGATATATGTTTTAATAGAAATGAAATGTAACTAAGTATGTATTTTAATGAATGTAGAATTTATACCTGCATTATTTTGATACTATGGAATTCTTTACTTTTGTCATGCTCACTGTTTTCTTGATGAGCTGAATTACCGCATCCTGAAACAGATCTGTCCTTGAATTGAAAAAAAAAGAATCAGAGACTAAGCAAAAGTTTATATTAAATTTGAGAAACCAGAAGTGCTTTTTTATGGATATGGATAGTAACATACAAGTAGTGAAAGTGTTTTAGCCCCTTTAGATTTAGAATCATATACTGTTTATGCATATTTTATCAAACAGAAGAGAATATGTGGACAACAATCAATAAAGAGTTGACTGAATTTATCTAGAACTGTAATAGAGCAAGAGTTAGCAGGGGTAAGTTAATCCTTCCAGTAGAACAATATGGTTTAGGAATGCCTGACATGAAGGGATATTTTAGAGCTATGCACTTACAGTCTATATATATATATATGCATATATACATATATAAAACACAAACAAAAGATTGCAATTATAAATATAAAGTGTTAATGTTGAAGGGGAGTCAAGAAATAAGGAGAGAATAGGAGTCTGAATGTGGATGCTTATGGAGAACAATAACAACCATGCAAAACATTATATATGTAAAGCTGCAGAAAGTATTCTAAGAACTTAGACAACAAAGGGATGTTGAAAGGGAATTTTTTGAACTGGGATCACTGCAAGTAAAAAAAAACAAAAAACTAGAAAATAGAAAAGAGAATTTACAGGAACCAACTAGTAAAGTAGCCAAAGTATTGGAAGTAATTATTTTGAGAGGGAAATTTAAAAGAATAGGATAAGGTCAAGAAGAAGAACTTTGTACTGCCTTCAGTACCAGGGACTGATATCACAATATAGGTAAAGGGAAAAGGATAGTGGAGTTCTCAGTGAAAGACCTACTCTAGTATAGTTTTTACACAAATCTAGATCAGTAGCTGCTTTTAAACCATGGATAATTACTAGGGCATATAAAATATTGCATAAGTATAAAAATCAGTCAGAGGATGTTAGAAAAATTGGGAAGAAAGATGCAAATCCAATTTAAAAGAGACCAATTGGATGACATATGTATGTCTTCCGAGTATGCAGTAAAGATCAGAAGTTTTAGCATTTTTTTCTAAGAAGTGTTTGCATAGATATTTTTTATACTCCAAACAGACATCAACAGATTTTTCCATATATAGATATCAGCTGTGGAGATGTGATAGAGAAGAAAGTGGTATTTGAAAACGGGTATATATTAGATCATTGAAACGGCAGAATTTCAAATGATCTAATATCAAACCCAATATCGTGAATGCAGCGAAGCTGCACAAGAACAATTCTTTCCCAGGGAAAGAATTTGGTTAGCCGTTGTTGTGGCTTCGCTGTTTTCAGTGATGCGGTGGAAAGTTACGGGTCGGGTTAAGGTAAGTGCATGACTGTGTGGACATTCGGGTTAGGGTGTGGGTTGGGAGAGTTAGGGTTAGGGCACAGGTCAGGTAAGTGTGCAATTGTGACAGAATTTGGGGCTGGGGCGGGTTAAGTGAGTTAGGGTTAGGGCACGGGTGAGGTGAGTGTGCGATAGTGAGAATTTGGGGTTGGGGCGGGTTAAGTGAGTTAGAGTTAGGGCACAGGTGAGGTGAGTGTGTGATAGTGAGAATTTGGGGTTAGGGGTGGGTTAAGTGAGTTAGGGTTAGGGCACAGGTGAGGTGAGTGTGCGACAGTGACGGAACTTAGGGTTAAGGTCTGGGTTAAGGTAAGTGGATAGATTGTAGTGCATGTGCAGTGTAGTGTAGGGTTAGATTCATAGATTCATATGTTCATACTAGGCTATCTGCCCTAGGGCATTTATAAGCCTAGCCAGAGTGTGTTTGGCTTTCGCCACCCAATTTAAATTAATTTTGCTATGCCCTTTTTCGAGGTTAGTATACTGTGCCTCTGTCTAACAGTGACACAGAAGTGATACCCGGGGTAAACCTACGATCTCCCATCCACTCATCAAGATTCCTCTTGAAGAGAGTCAATTAGGGACTCTGCCTAACCTGGACAGGGATTTTATTCCAGAGTGAAGGGAGCCTCTGGGTTATGAATCTGTCCCTCCAGCATGTCCTATTTATTTCAGTGCTGAGGTTCAAGTCTCTCGAGCACATAGCTCGATAGGATTTGGATTTTCTGAGGTGCAGCATGTCCATTAATTCCGGGTTGGACATGACTTTATACGTCAGGCACAGATCATCTCTGAGCAGGTGGTATGCCACTGAGTAGAGCTGGAGTTTCTTTAACCGGGCTGCATATAGCATCTGTTTGAGCCCTATGATCCTCTTGGTGAGGTACTTTTGGGGTCTTTCCAGTTGCTGCAGGTGTCTGGTAAGGTACATGCCGAAAGGGGCATTGTACTCAATTATGGGCCTGATGATGGATGAGTAAAGAGGCACGATGACCTCCTCTGATCTAGATGTGAATACCTTCATGATTAGGTGGGCTATATAAAATGTTTTTCTAACCACTTTGGCCACTTGGTTGTCAAATGAGAGATTGCTATCAACTTGGGTCCCCAGGTCTCTAATTAGTTCTTCTGTACTTAACGGATTACCAACTATGTGGTAATTTGTGGGCACTTTGTTTTTGGCAAAGGGGATGACTATACACTTTTTGGCATTTAGCTTGAGGCCATGGCTCTGGCACCAGTTGTCTGTTTCTATGAGACCCGTTTGGAGGATGCTTGTGTCGGCTGGAGAGTCATCTGTGAACTTAGTCAGCCACAGTCCTTCCATGTTGACCTGTACCTCCGAGAAATATATACCGAACAAGAGAGGTCCCAGGACTGAGCCTTGTGGGACAGCACTTGTAACTGGTTTGGAGTCTGACATGGCTCTAGCAATTCTAACCATGTGGGTTCTGTCCTTGAGCCAGTTTGCAACCCATCTAGTGACATAGGGATTTATATTTAAGCTGGTGAGCTTATCTATAATGCCCGAGTGGGGTATTGTATCGAAGGCTTTTGCGAGGTCCAGGTAGGCTGTGTGGACCACCTTCCCCTTGTCAATGGCCTTGGTGACTGTTTCAAAGAAATTAACCAGGTTTAAGAGGCAGGATCTGCCCTTAACAAAGCCAAACTGGGTAGGATCCAGTGTCTGTAGGTCCCCAATATCTTTATTTATGAGGTCCATGATGATCCCTTCCATAGCTTTGCAGACCAAGCTAGTCAGGCTTATGGGGTGATAGTTTCCAGGATCCGTTGAGGCACCACCTTTGTGGAGAGGGACCACTGTTGCTGTACGCCACTCTTTGGGTACATATCCTGTAGTAAGGCTGAGATTGAACAGTAGTTTTATGTTTGGGTTTAACTCTTCTTGGAGTTCATGTAGGATGTAGCCTGGGACACCGTCTGGTCACATTGATGCTGTGTTTTTTGCTTTGGAGAGGGCAAAGCATCTGATGTTAGGGGGGCTGCACTCTGCTGGAATAAATATTTGCCCTTTTGGTGGGGAGGGGGGGGGTTGCGCTGAACCTGTCAGCTAGGAAGTTGGCAATGTCTGTGGGTTCGGTGAATTTTTTGTCATTTTGGACTAATTCTGAGCATATCTGGGAATTCCCACCCAGGTTCCTAACATAACTAAAGAAAGCCTTGTGATTATCCTTAGTGTCCTGTGCAATTTTTCTCTCAAAGCTGGCCTTAGACGATTTTATGAGTGCCTGTAGTTTTTTGCTAATACGGATCAGAGATGCCTTCCCTTTTTGGGATTTTGCTCTATCATGTAGTAGCTTCCTCTTTCTATTGTATAGTTTGTTTATGGCTGGGGTCCACCAGACAGGACGTCTGCCTTTGGAGGATTGGGTCTTGGTTTTATTTGGGATTGCATGATCCATGCATTCCTGAAGGTGTTCATAGAATGCGTTTATAAAGGATTCTGCGGTCTGGGCAGTATTTTCCACAGGCCCGGGGGCTTTGAAGGATTCCACCTCGGTTTTGAGGAGTGTGAAATTTGCTTTAGAGAAGTTTTTCACTGTGGTTTTCAGGGCAGAGGGTGGAGTCGGGATGTGAATATCCAGTGAGATTAGTTTATGGTGTGATCTTACCAGTGAGGGACACACTTCTGGTCTGGAGCATAGAGTCCTCATGTTGGTGATGATCAGGTCCAGTATGTTTTCCCCTCTTGTGGGAGTGGTAACAAGTTGTTCCATAGCATTTGAGTTTATAAATTCTAGGAACCTTTGGGCTAGGGTGTTGGAGCTAGAGTAATGCTCCCAGTCTATGTTTGGGTAGTTGAAGTCCCCCAATATAATGGTGTTTTGAGAGATCTTCATATTTCCAGTGTTCTCAGGAAGGCCGAATGGGGTTCCTGGGTTTGGGAGGGTGGTCTGTAGCAGGCTATAAACTGGAAGGCAGTTTTACCCACTGTTAGTTTCACATGGATAATCTCTGATGCTTTGTGCTGTGCCACCAACCTGGAGGTGTGGGTATCTTTGATGAATACTGATACTCCCCCTCCTTTTGTGGTACGGTCCAAGTTTTGGAGCCGAAAAGCATGGTATGAGGTATAACCTGGTAGTGCTGGGGTGCTCCTGAGAGCCTTGAACCAGGTTTCTGTTACTGCACAGATATTGATGTTCTCCATGCTAAGGAGAGTTTTGAGTGTGTGCATCTTGAGGTTTAGACTTCTGGCATTGAGTAGCAATACTCTTAGTTTCTTATCCCTTGTGATACCTATGGAGCTGGGTTTGTCTTTTGAGCCTTGCCTAAAAATGGCACTATGGGGGTAGCAAGAGCCTTTGTCAATATCCGAAAGCCCAGTGGTGACAGGTGCAAGCCATCCCTAGCGAAGCATCGTGGCTTGTCGAGCATGTCATCCCATGCTGACAGGCATTGGATCCCCTTTGAATGACACCAATACTTAAGCCAATTGTTGAAATTGATCATCTTGTCTTCATATTGTGGCATCATTCTTGGTGAGGGTATGATGCTACTCAAGGTCAGGGTCATACCGGCCTGGGCTACATGCTCAGAGAGCTCCTCTATGTCTCTTTTCATGTAGTCCAGGGAGGTATGTCTCAGGTCATTCTCACCAGCATGGACAATGACTGAGTCATATTTGTACTTGCCTTGGAGTGACCTGAGTGCTTGTGTTATGTGGCGGATCCTAGCGCCTGACAGGCAGCTGACCGTGACCTTCTCCTTGTTCAGCCTGGTCAGTGGGACATCAGTGTGCCTGACGATAGAGTCACCTATTACAAGTGTATCAGGTGTGTTGTTTAGCCTTAAGGGCTGTGACTGTTCGGCACACTGGCTTTGTGAGCTATGTGTTGCACGTGTTTTGTTTTGGGGTAGCGGTTGCTTGGGTGTCTGCTTTGGAGGTCTCTGCTGCTTAGGCAGATTTTTATTTAGAGCCTCCGAGTATGTTTTTGTGTGTTTATGTGTTTGGTTTGCTGTTGTGGTAGGTCTATGTGAAACTGGAATTATAATGAGTGTGGTTTCCTTCTCCTCCTGACTGGTTTCGCCAATACTGAGTTGAGAGAGCTTAGCCTCTAGTATGGCTATATGGTTGCATCTCTCACATGTGTTGGAATTTGTTGGGAGGAGGAGAGGGTTGTCTGTGTACATGAGGCAGTTGTAACATTTCCTCAAGATTCCCAGATTCACCAGCTGGACCAGAGAGGAGATTGACAACTGACCTTTGGACATGCTAGAATAGTATTGGAAATTCCTTCATAATTGAAAAAAAAGGGCCAATGGGGAATGATATAGCATGTAACTAGATGTAACTTTTAAATGTATGTGTGTGGATTGCTGCTTTTTAGTGAGCTTGTGGTGTGTTTCTTGAAACAGCAAATTTTTTCCCTGGGGACAAAATTCGCTGTTTAGAGGTTTCGATATTGTTAGGGTTGGGGTTTTGCAGTTTGACGTTACGACATTCAATAGTGAGCCGTTTCAATGATTTGATATAGACCCTTTGAAAACATGTATTTTGGTAGTGTAATGAGTTGACAAATTAAAAAAATGGCTACAGAGTACTCTATCAGAAGTATTGAGGAGGATGTGACTGTCAACCAAAGCATATCTGGCTCAACCAGCCCCTAGTGTAGGTACCATGAACTAGTACTTTACTGTATTAATTCAATTGCTGTATTGTAGTGATTGGCTCATTACATATTCCACCCCCTAACATTTTTGTTTTTGGCTAAAACCTGAGAGCATGCTGTGCAGTCAGGGAATAAACTACATTTGTAGAAAATAGTTGGTACTGTTTATTACCATGCCTGCATGGAGTGCTACAGGCTCAGGTCCTTGTAAAAATAAATAAAAAAGAAAGGAGCTTTTTTAATCATTTAAACTGCTGCAAACTACTTGCTACAATATAGCATGCAGTTGTTACAGTTTAGACAACACACACACACACACACACACACACACACACACACACACACACACACACACACACACACACACACACACACACACACACACACGCACACTCTTATGGGAAGGGGCTTGACATTCGTGCCTTCAAACATCAAAATTGAGGAACCTTTGTTACAATTCAAACTGTTTGTTAGGAGAATTAACTTAGCTTTCTTTTTTAAGGATAGTGACACTAGAAGTAATAATGAAACTATTATTTTGAAGAGACCCAGCACAATCAATCCACTTCACCCCACAGTACTTCTGTTCGAAAAACTATGTGGATTCAATTTTAAAGAATTTATGAGAAACAAAAGGGGCAACATAGGAAAAGGAAATTTAAGTGAAACAGAATCCACCCTCCTCAAGGAAATTGTTAAAAACAAATTAGAGTAATAAAACCTGACAAAGGGGGTGGGCTGGTAATCATAGATAGAAATAAATGCAGTAACAAGATGTTTAATCTCATATTCAGATACCCATGATGAATCCTCAATTAATGAGGTGAATATTGCATATTGAAAAATAGACTTAGCTTCAGAGGAAATGCTCCTGAACAATCAGATTACCAAACAGGACAATACATTTTAACACATGGAAAACCCAAAGTTACCTATGAGTTTTGGAATCCCAAAAGTCCACAAGTCTTTACAGGATTCCCCCTTGCGTCCCATCGTTGACGCTCAAGCTTCTAAGACTTTCAGTATAGCCAAGTACATTCATTTTTACACCAAAAGGGTACTGGACGTGAACCGGACTTACTTAAAGATTCTTGAGATTTCTGAACTAGAGTCGCAGATGACTTATATCAGGAAGAACTGATATTTGTAACTACAGAAGTCCAGGACCTTTTCTCAGTTATACCTCATGAGACTGGATTAGAATAGTATCATGGATATCTTAGAACCAACATGAATCTAGGAAATAATAGGGTAGGTATTCTTAGAGACTTGATGGACAAAGTATTCACTAATAATTATTTAATATTTGAGGGGCAAACAGAAGATGGGTGTGGCCATGGGGGCAGCTTGTGCCCCCATTTTTTTCCAACAGAGTCTTGTCACAATGGGAAACTACGTGTTAAATTCTGAATTCAAAGATTGCTAGACATTTTCTGGCCATTTTATGGACAACATGATCCTATTTTGCGTTGTGACTGAGTCTAAATTGCACAAATTCTTTGACTGCTTACATTCTACCAACAATTTTCTTATTTTTACTATGGATGTGCAGGGGGTTACAGTGCATTTTCTTGATGTTACCCTTAAAAGGAATGTTTTGAAGAAATGATTTAACTCTAATATTTATCAAAATCCCAGCTATACCAACTTTTATTTACATTTTGACAGCACGCACCCTATGCACCACAAAAAATCAGTAGTGAACGGACAGTGTGTTAGGAATGCCAGGATGGTGTCCAGGGATGATATCTTTCAGGCAAAATGTCTACCCTGAGATCTATGTTCCAAAGAAGGAGATACCCAGATGGGTTTTTGAACAACATTTTCAGAGAGGTAACCAGGAAAAGGACATCTGGACAATTTTTTCACTTTTAGGGAAGGGGCAAGGGACAAATCCCATGGTTGGAAATGGAGAAAGTAGTGATTTGGGTGTATTTGTGGGTTTCCAGCATGGGCTGGTACTGCCCTTTACCAATCAATTTGACGACTTGAAAGAAATAGTAGAAAGAAGCTGGTCTATTTTTACTGTTGATAGTGAACACCATGAGATAGTAGGACCAAAACCTAGGGTGATCTATAAAAAAGCCCCTTGTTTCAGGATGTTACTAGAAGGACTGAATTTCACTAAACAAATGGGAAAGATGGTTAGATGTGGGAGTGCAATTATTGTATGTTCATGATGTAAGGGCCCTTTGTCACAGTGCCCGGTTTTGGAAAGATTTATTTCCAAAATAGATTTACGTGTAAAAGTAGGGGAGTGATTTATTTAGCTCTCTGCTCTGATTGCTCTGCATTGTATATTGGGAAAACTAAGAGAACTTTCAGGCAGAGAGTGTATGAGCATCAATACAACATTAGAAAGGTGGACGAATATATTGCCTTGGTCAAACATGTCGAAGGAAACCCGGGACACACATTTAAATTTAGTGTTATTGACCAGGCACAAGGGGAACGAGGTGGTCCTGTGGATGACTACCTCGAATTCCTGGAATTGAAGTGGCAACTTAAAACTAATGCCACCTAACCCCCAGGACTTAATGACTGTGTTTCCATCTCCAGCTTACTCAGATTGAAGGCATCTTATTATTTTGAATGAGACAGTCACCAAGGGTCTGAAAATATTTCTTCTGTTCACAATGCTTAAACAGCTGAAGGACATATTTTGTTTTAGAGAGTTTCTACAGTTACAATATGTTTTAAATTGTGAACTGCCAACATATTATTTTAAATTAAAATGTTTGCTTATGTTGTCTTGACTAGTTTTAAAAGCTGACACTTGTTTGTGATTGAGAGGGGTTGTAATAGTTAATTAGGTAATGCTGTCATTAATTCTTTGAGGCCGCCACCCACAGGTATAAAAATTCAGTTTGTTGTAATGTATTGTTCTGAAGAAGTCCTGTTACCTGTGCACGGAAGCGCTCAACATGTGTTATTGTAAATAAAGCCTTTTGTGGCACTCGACTCTGAAGACTTCTTCCTTTCCTTCATATTTTCTTCTCTTTTCCCATGACAGCTGCAAAAGTCTCTTGTTCTTAAAAGTAAAATGTGTTCATTTATTGATTTATAAAAATTTATGCCTACTTCTCTGTTTTATTATTGATATGCTTATTTGTTTCCACCCCTTTAGAAGGGCAACTGCTTGTGTAGCAGATAACATAAATTAATATGCTTGTTGGATCATTCATAAATGTTCAGTGACTGGAAAGCTTTGTATCTGATTAGAAATTTGATTGTGACAACTAGTCCAGTTAAGGAAAGGGGTACATCTGTCATGTTTATGTTTGCAAATATTGATTTGTGCATGTGTGTGTGTGTGTGTGTGTGTGTGTGTGTGTGTGTGTGTGTGTGTGTGTGTGTGTGTGTGTGTGTGTATAAGAACAAAATATCAAACTAAAAAAAATGAAATTGCCCCATTTGGCATGTACCTCACTAGACACCTGCAACAACTGGAGAGGCCACAAAAGTACCTCACAAAGAGGACCCAAGGCCTTAAACACTTGTCCTATATGGACAGACTAAAAAACTCAAACTATTCTCTGTCTCATATCGCCTACTTAGAGGCGATCTCTGCTTGACTTACAAAGCCATGTCTAACCCAGCTCTGTTAGAAATCCTGCATCTAAAGAAATCCCAGTCCCTCCACACTACATGCTCCAGAGACCTCAACCTCATTACCACAGTCAGCAGAACAAGCTGGAGTGATAGGTTCATAACCCAGAGACTGCCCATCCTATGGAATAGACTTCCCATACATGTCAAGTGGAGTGCCTTGCTGGCCCTCTTCAAGAGAAATCTTGATGAGTGAATGGGAAATAGAAAATTCACCCCGATGATCACTGGCAGTGGCTCTACTCAAAAGAGGCACTGGGAATTATGGTAAGGTGGCATGATGCCAGGATAATCCTATGAGCCTGTCTTGTAAAGGCTCCAGGGCCATTAGCCAAGTACACACCTATGAACCTATGAAATGCAAAACATTCCCAAAATTCCCAAAGGGCTTTAATATGGTTCCAGCAGAGGGGCAGGACCATTTTCCTTGCTCTGTTGAATCAATGCCTTGTAATTCAATGTGTTTTTCTTAATATTCTGTTACTTGAGCAAAAAAACATTTGGAAGCCTGTGCTGCAACCATTTACGAGTGATTTATCAGTAAGTCATTCTGAGAAATATTGGGAGAGTCTGTGTATGAGAAAATTGTTTAGTTACTTTGTTGGTAAGCTATCCCCTGAAGGAATCTTGCTCAGACTAAGGTAGATGATATTCCATGGAGAAAGAGATTATAATCCATTTCTGCAGCTGGTGGTCTAAAGCTTATTTGGGTGTAAAATGTGCTAGTCATAATCAAAAGCAGAAGTTTACATTTGCTATAAGGTCATAATGGCAACATCTCTTTTACACATATGAAGTGCTATTGGAATGAATTGGGCTCCATAACTCCTACACTTCATATTATTGAGGAAGGGTCAAATTAATTTACCTTAGGTCACATATTCTGGTTTACTGTAATGAAATATGCTATAAACCTGACTTTTATAAACTGTAAAATCTCCTAGTTGCCAAAAAACTGTAATCTTGCAGTTACAAAATATGGCAAGTATGTTGTTTGGGATTAGACAGTGACATAATGTTTGACCATTATGTGTTTATTGTTGTAAAAAGTCCTTTTAAACTGCACAACTTATAAACTAAGGGAATGTGATAGGGATACCATTGCCCACCTCAGCCCTGATTAGGCTAATCATTGAGTATAATGCCCCCTTTGGCATGTATCTGTCCAGACACATGCAGCAACTTGAATGCCTATAGAGATGCCTTACTAAAAGGATACATGCCCCAAACAACATTTCCTACATGGACTGACTCAACTCCATGTCACTATACTAAATATCCTACAGAACCCTAAGAGATGACATGCGTCTGGATTTGCTACATAACAGCAAGTCAAGTGGCATCATAAATACTTGTTCTATGGATTTAATTATATTCTCCAACATCAAGAGAAGAGTTTGTATGGACAGGTATATCTCACAGAGAATACCACTGCTTTGGAACAGACACCTTATATGCAAGCAAATCTTGGCTCTATGGATGGGAAACAGAAAACTTTCCCCAGAATGGCACCATACTACTGCTGGACAAAAGCACCTTCTAAATGCTTTACCCCATGCATGGGTCCTGTTAAATTATCTATGGAATGATCCCAGTTATTCTCATTAGGGGTTAGTATATAATTACTGGCCATGGGCTGGCTAAGGTCAATCTGTAACTAAATATGATAGGTTAATTTGACCACAAAAGAGGGACATTGGCTAGGCTTAAAATGGGTGGCAAAGCAGTTTTTTGGGTTTTTTTTTTTTTGCTTTTGTTGACAATATGTAAGACACTTCAAAGATGAGCAAGATGAGCTTTGAGGAATATTCCAAGTTGCTGATGTTACACCTTCTTAAAGAATGTAAATCAGAAAGAATAATACCTGCTTATCTGAATAAGGATGAACTAATAGTTGTCTTGTGTGCAGTAGAATTTCATTACAATTGCTGTGGACAGAATATAACCTACTTGGGACTATACGTGTGTAGCACGGAGCTAAATGACCGTCCATTGCATTTTCATATAATCATGCAATGTAATGAGAACTAACAATACAAGAGCTGAAACTAAAGGTGAAACACCTGGAAGCAACTAGCAGAATGAAACTGAAGCTGCTGAGTGTAGTATAGAGAGAGAGAGAGACAGAGAGACAGAGAGAGAGAGAGAGAGAGAGAGAGAGAGAGAGAGAAGAGTTATAAAGTAATAGAGGAAGAAGAGGAGAGACAGAGCGCAACAGCATTACAGGGAACCGATGAATACTAATGGAAGAAATTCTGCTCTAGCTGCCAAAGTCAGGGCTAATATATTTATTCATTATAATATGCGGGATGACTTTGATGTTTTTATTTGTGTATTTCTTCAAGTGTGTAATCTGCACAAAGGTAAAGTTATGCATGCTGCTAGTAGCATGAAACATTGATTGCATTCTCCTTTTAGGATACTTTAAACTCAATCCAGAAACTTATGTAAAAGCTTAGAGAACATAAATGAAAAACAGAAGAGAGTATCAGAGGTTCAGAGGATTCATTGCAGAAATAAGCACTTACTTTCACAGGTGGCTAAGTATGTATCAAGTTACCAACTTTTAAAGTCTTGATCTTCCAAGATGGCTACACATTGAGTAACAGCTTATTTCTAGCTCTCCCAGTGTGAAAACAGAAACTCAGCAGAGAAGGCCAGTAGATGTGTGTTTATTAGTGACTGGCTAGTGAGTGCACTGCCTGGATGCCAGGAATAAAGAAATACAGAAGACATGGAAAAAATCAGTTAAAAAAAGTGATAAAGAAACACTGACTGGGGAAAGTTCTGCAGCAGCTGTCCAGCATAAAGCAATGCAATCTTCAGACATAACCTTCTTACCTACAAGAAGATATAAGACAACTGCATACAGACCTGGTTAAAATAAAACACTGGTGGAGTATATAAGCACAAAAGGCTGGAAAAAAATAGAAGATGCTTTAAACAGATATTCAGATGAGATGATAAAGCTGCAAAAATGAGAGGTCAAAATAAAGAAAAGGCTGGCTGAATATGAAACTGTTCCAGAAGAGATCTTTCAAAAAATAATAGAATTACAGAATAGAGCACATAAGGAAAACTTGAGATTTTCAGCCATACCAGAGAAGCTGGAAGGGAAAGACTGCATTAATTTTATGAAAGCACCAATAAGCAACTGGACTGGTATTCCACACCAGGAGTTTTTAGTTGAAAGGGAATATCATGTGTATGCTCCAAACATGGCTATAAGAAAGCAACCTAGACCTTTAATAGTAAAGATGAAATCATACTGGCAGAAGGAGTTGATTCTGACAAAACTGTGGCAGAAGGACAAAGTACTAAAAGTGGGAGGCAGCAGAGTATTTATGGAGAATGATTATTTATTCTACACCAGACAGAAGAGGAGCAAATGTATTCTACTGTTCAGGAAATGTTGAGATGCTGGTGTGAGATCAAACTGTTGTACTCACTGCCTTTAAGGTATTCTTCCCTGGAGGGACAAAATCATTTTTTGATGAAGTACATGCAAAGGAGGAAATATAAAAGTTTGTCAAACAAAAAGTAAGCTGTGAAACAGAAGGATATTCTGCATTTTGTTCTTCTGGTAATAAAGACCACAGAGGAACTGTACCTGTGAAACCTTTTCAAAATTTTCAACAGAAAATGTTGGACAGAAGGAAAGGAGGATGAGAGTTGGCTAGAAGAATCGAGAGCAAGTTGGAAATGAATCAGAGACAGGATTTCAGAGATGAACAGTATAAAACTGGTAACTTAATATGGGATTACAATGCAATAATTATATTTGTGAAATATGATAGAACAAGAATATCTGGAAATATTGGACTTTTTCAGAAGGTGTTGGATTTGTGGGGGACTCTAAAGCACATGTTCTACTTCATGTCATTAATGTTCGGAAAAGTGCTTTGGAGAGGGAAAGAGGAGGGAGATAGGTAACTGTAAAATATTTTTTCTTAAATAGTACCAATTTTGTGGCATGTGGTTTTCCTTGCATGCTATAAAGTTTTTTCAGTTATTTTTAAGTGAAATGGGGATTGTAAACATGTGCAGCTGTTTTTTTTATGTTCTTTCTCCTTTCTCTCTCTTCTTGTTTAGTTTTAAGAAATGTAGGTACTGTAATGTATTAAAAAAGCAAGCCTTGTTAAAAAGGATAATAAAAGAAAAAAAAATAATGTGCTTTTTCTCATTTTTGCATGGGAAATTATTGGATTAAAGAGTTGAGATTGATTTGGTAATAAGTTTTAACAGACAGCAAGTAAATGAAAAAGAACATTCAATATTATGAGGCTTTTTTCTAGCAAATACATTAAGTCCTTTTTTAAAGGATTTTCTACTGAAAACAGACTGCCTACCCTGTTTGGATTACTTTTGAATACTTAATAATTCTGTGTGTTATTTCAAATCATATATTTTTTATTATTTTTTTTTTACTTAGATTGAGTTTAGGTTGACTATTTCTACTACCATTATCTAATCTGATTAATATACAGTGATTAACTAGATATATCTTCCACACAGAGACATTTCTTACACTGCTTTGTTTTTGGACCCACTATACTTGTTTAGTGGGTTGTTTGAGACTTCAGGGATACCACGCAGATTACTTATTTTTTGAAAAAAAAAATTTAAAAACATGGGAAACCATGTAATTAGAGAACAAGCAATTAGTACTTTTCCTGAGGACGTGAGGATTTGGTTGACAGAAATGGAATATGTTTTAAATGAGAGATGGGTAAAATAGGTGTCAAGCGTTTAGCAAGCAGGACACACCTGCATAAGATCAATTTTCCTAGTACTACACATGGATGTAAAGGAAGACAAGAGGGGTAGTATAACCCATCATATCAGTTTCCACAAATAAAAGAGAAAGTCACTGGTCACAGTGTACATCAAAATCCTGGGGCTAGGTATTTCCAATGCAACCAAGAAGGACATTTACTGGTCCAAATACCCACAGAGACAGGGAGTGGAAGAAAAACAAAAGGAAGGTAACCTAAGACGTTTGCAGAAATGGTTTGTTTTGATTATCATAAGTGCATGTAACCAATCCTGTTAGATAAAAAAAAACTATATATATATATATATATATATATATATATATATATATATATATATATATATATATATATATATATATTTCTGAGAGGGATTCTGTATCAGACATTACTATTGTTAAGCCTGCAGTAGTTAGACCGAAGTTTCAGATGACATTGGATTAGCTTCATTTGACCTGAGAATAGTGGGAGGGAGAGAAGCTCTTGGCAGTTCTTGATGATATACTGACAGGTATTCTGACATAAAGCAACTTTGAAGACATGCTGTCTTGCTTATGTGCAGTTGCATGTAGCTTGGCTTGGAGGGCAGTGCAAGGAGGAGGCAAAACAGGAGAGATCCTATCAGCACCTTCATGTCCAACAGAAGCTAGTCATGTGCTTACTTCAAAGAAGTGCAAGGTTATAGCAGCAAGCCTGGATTAGAGTGACAGGTGTCTTTAGAATGGGGGCTGTTTCAACTTTACAGATAATCGGTAGTAGTAGAACTAAAAATATTAATCTTCCTTTGGTCTGGGAATGGGGATGATCATAAAGTAAGCACTGCATCAAACATAGTTTTCAGATTCTACCTTGCAAAATTTGAGAGTTAGGCTTGGAGGCCTCTGATTTTCAAAGTACAGTTGGACAAGGGGTATTGTAAAACAAATGGACTCCTTGATGAGATGTAGAGGGAGGTCTGGTAAAGCATTTGGTTGCCAATGGTATTCCTTTTTGATATAATCTAGGTAAAAAGCACACAAAGAAGAAGCTTTTTATTAATCAACTTACAAAGGTAAGGCTGCTTTGAAGTATTTGCATTTTATCGAAGAAAAATTTCAGAGTATAGCCATGGATTTCGAGGCTTCATAACAGCCCAGCAGTTAAAAGGTATATTTTGGTGGTTGAGGATTATACTACTTGCAATGCCGAGGCAGTATCTCTGACCCTCATTGAGACAGAAACAATATGCTAAATGGGCTGCTAGAAAAGTTCAGCAGGTAATTTTTTCTTCATGGGAAATACTGTGTGATAAAATGTCCTAACGTTATATCAGATCTGCTGAACTATTGCAGAAGATCTGTGTAAAAGAAAAGTTAAAGCTAGCCCTACCATTCACAAATAATTTGTTGAGAGGTTCAGTTTGACATTCAAAACCATTGTGAGATTTAATTCATCATGAGTGGTATGATGAAGCTGATTCTCACAAAGGGTATGTACATTTATGAAATCAGCTTAGAGAAATCTTGAAGCTGGAAAAGTAGCACTGAGCTCTTGTTAAACAACAACAAAAGGGCTAATTTGATTGGACAACAAGGGCATTATGATACACTGTTGGAGAACCAGCAGTACCACTAATTCTTGTTCAGCAAAATCACACTCAAGCAGCATAGGAGGGACCTTCTACTACTGTAATGAAGGCAAGTGATATTAATTAGATGGTGGAGATGCCAGTTAGGAGGGAGACAGACAAACTTTTCTATGTTAACACAATGAAGTCCTACTGTGATAGAGACTTGTTGATACACAGCATTGATGGTGGATACAGGAGGAATTAGAGGGGGATATGACTTGCAGTAGACCTTATCAGTTAAGCTTCACTTAATTGTTCAACGAATCAGGTAATGTTTTTTCACCATGGCTTTCACCTATGCACGTAGAACAAATCCAAGCAATATAAACAAGAATTTACTGTTAACTCAGGATGTACATATTTAGAGGAGTCCAGTGTCCAGTTATACCGACTAAATTAACAGCTATGGTAAAGGTATGCCTTGTGGGGATAGTAAAAGGGCTTTAATGTAATATCAGAAATGAGAACGGGCTTCCAAAAGGCAGATGAATTATTTTAATGAGGGAATAAAGTTTTTCCAAGGCCCCTTTCTTTGAGTTCTCTCAAGAAAACATGCTTGCAGCCAAGAAGGAGAAAGGGAGAAATGTCAAATGATATTTTTTCTTGGATATAAAATAACAGTTGTACATTTCATTAGATATGTGGAAGTTGTTTTGAGATCTCTGCTACTTCCATATAGAGTGCTGAACAAGAACTGCTGCTTTCATTTTCTTACTTTTTGTCTGAAAGTGTTCAGTGGAGTTTGAAATTATGTGTAAAATCTATGGAGTATACCGGACCACATTTTCCCTACAAATTCTATGAGACTGTTGTGTTCACTTCAAAATCCTCTCTGAACTATACCAAAATAGACAAAACTGCTGTTGTTTTCTTTTTGCTTGCCTGTTAAAGAAGCCTAACTTGTGGAGGACATTAAACTGTGGTTTTGTGGATCTCAACTTCTCTCCTCTTTCTTAGTTCTTTCAAAAAAAAAAAATACACACACACACACATACACACACACACAGATATTTATATATAGGGTTCCTATCAGAAGAGCGAATGCTTAAATTAGTGAACACTCTAATATCGAACTTTAAAACGTGAAACCTGAAAATGTCGAAGGCACTGAACATCGATTTTTCCCCCAGGGAAAAAAATCAATGGGCCGTTCTCCAGACTTTGCTGTTTTCTCCACTGTGGTGTGATCTTGGAGTTAGTATATTTAAGTCAGGAGGGTGTGGGGGCGAAGCCCCCAGTTTATTTTGCCTATAAATATTTTTTTTTTGGATCAGCGAATTTTTTCCCCTGGGAAAAAAATCACTGATCTGTTCCTTCAACATTTTAAGGTTTTGCATTTTTTTTAAGTTTGATAGAAGAGCGTTCGCTATTTTTAGTGTTCGATCTTCTGATATAGACACTATATATATATATATATATATATATATATATATATATATATATATATATATATGTTCATAGGTTCATAGGTAGGTACTAGGGCCTATATAAACCTAACCAAAAAGATACCCTGGCTTTCGCCACCCAAGATAATTATTTTCCTGAGCCCCTGTTGAGCAGAGCCACAGAAGTGATCCCTGGGGTGAATTTCCTATTTCCCATCTGATCATCAAGATTTTTCTTGAAGAGTGCTAATGAGGAGCTCTGTTTGACATAGATAGGTAGTCTGTTCCAGAGTATGGGATGTCTCTGGGACAGGAATCTATCCCTCCAGCATGTTCTGTTGATTGTGGTGACAAGGTTTAGGTCCCTAGAGTGTGTAGCTCAGAGGGACTGAGATTTCATTAAGTGGAGCATGTCCAACATCTCTGGGTTTGACATAGCTTTGTATCTTAGACAGAGATCGCCTCTGAATAGGCGATATGCGACAGAGTAAAGCTGGAGTTTTTTGAGACGGTCTGCGTAGGGCATCTGTTTGAGGCCAGTAATCTTCTTTGTGCGGTATTTCTGTGGCCTTTCCAGTTGTTGTAGATGTCTTGTGAGGTACATACCAAAAGGGGCGTTGTACTTTATAATGGGTCTAATGAGTGATGAGTAGAGGGGAACAATTACTTCTTTTTTCTGGATGAGAAACTTTTTGTGATGAGGTGAGCCACATAGAAGGATTTCTTGACCACTGTGGCGATGAGATTATCAAAGGAGAGACTACTGTCCGCCTGTGTCCCAAGGTCTCTTATCACACTTTAGGCATTAAGTAGACTACCACTTATGTGGTAGTTCATGGGTACAGAGTTTTTACCAAAGGGGATGACAATACACTTTTTGGCATTGAGCTTCAGGCCATGGCTTTGACACGAGGCATCTGTCTCAGTGACGCCCTTTTGTAGTATGTCCACATCATTAGGAGTTTCGATTATGGCTCCTAGTTTGCAGTCATCAGCAAACTTTGTTAGCCAAAGACCTTCTGTGTTAGCCTGTAGTTCAGAGAAGTAGATACCAAACAGGAGAGGACCCAGGACTGAACCCTGTGGTACTCCACTTGTCACTGGTCTGAAGTCTGATTTGGAGTCTGCTACTTTCACAGTGTGGGTTCTGTCCATCAGCCAGTTGGCAACCCATCTTGTGACATAGAGATTTATACCTAGTTTAGTGAGCTTATCTATAATTCAAGAGTGGGGAATGGTGTCAAAAGCCTTGGCGAGATCTAGATAAGCTGTGTGAACCACCTTACCCTCATCTATGGCTTTGATGACTGCTTCAAAGAAGTCAATCAGGTTTACGAGACATGATCTTCATTTTACAAACCTCAACTGGGTAGGGTCCAGAATTTGGAGATTATCAGCACCTTTGTTTATGAGTTCCATGATGATACGTTCCAGGCTAATGAGGCGGTAGTTCCCGGGGTCCGTTGTGGCTCCCCCTTTGTGGAGTGGGATAATCGTTGTTGTGTGCCATTCATTGGGCAAAAAGCCTGAAGTGAGGCTATGACTGATCATGGTACTTAGGTAGGGTGCCAGTTCATTCTGTAGTTCGTGTAGAATGCAGCCTGAGATATTGTCAGGTCCCATGGATGCTGTGTTCTTGGCTTTGGACAGTGTGTTTTTTACCTGTGCAGCCGTGATTACAGGAACTTTGCATTCTTCCCTTATACAGATGGGTCCTCTAGGGTCCATCCATGTATATATATATATATATATATATATATATATATATATATATATATATATATATATAGGTAGATAGATATAGATAGATATATACAGATAGATATATATTTAAAAGAAAAAGAAATACTGCATCTCCATTTTCTGGTTATATGAAAAAGAAAGGGTGCAAGTTCTACCAGTTTTCACTTGAACAAAATATGGATGGATTTAATTAGCTAACTGCAACTTCAATTTGCTCATCTCTAAAGCTGTAGTGTCATTTAAAATGGTTATATCAAACTTGGGGTGGAATCAGTAAAGCTGCCTTCATGAGGGCATGGATTTCAATATTTCTGCAGTCCCTAATCATTATTACAAAATTAATTACCTATTTAATGTGCTTTTTCCTGATAAGAATTTGTTATATCCTCCTGACTTCTTGATGCTGATAAGGTATTCATGTCCTATCATTTCAGAATCTAATGACAAGGTCAGAAAGTCAGTACAGTTACAATACAGTAACAGTCAGTGCTGCATAAATTCGCACCTTGATTTTACTGTAATACAGAAATGCACTGCTACATTTTTTAAATTGTTCTAACCTCTGTTAAATTACTTCTGGGACATAAAGGTGGCTTTGCTGCATAGAGGGATAGACCCACGACTACTAGTAGTCAATTATGGTTCAGTCTGTGATCTAGGCACTGGAGGATTCAGCAAATGAGAGGAATGATGACAAATGCCTGCTTACATCAGTGCAGTGAAGTAAGTAGAGAAATTTAAACTAAAGTTAGCTACTGATTGCCTCTATTCCCCCAGATACTCAGTCGTTTAACCCATAGAGCCCCACTACTGGCTGCTATGCAGCACCTCCAACCTCCACACACTGTTTTATCCTGGTTAAATATGTGAATGATTTCAACGTAAAATATACCTGATAAAGTCTAAAGGCAAAAGCATTCATCAAGAATAAAACTTGTTGAAGAAGACATCACAAATTTCTGCCTTCTGTTTTTTTTTTAACACCACAGTGATATCCTATTGCTTAGTTTATAGATGTACGTACAAAAAATGTTTTTCTATCTGAAATAGGAGGATCAGTCATTTCAACTCTGCATAATACTTACTGTTTCCCATTTGCGAAGTGATAGATGAGCAGCAATAGGTTAACCAGCGACTATCTGAAAGAGTGGGCCTGATCTTTAGAAGTGTGTGTATGATTTTTAGAGTTAGGATAAGAGACAGGTAAGGAGATAGCTTGAGTGAGTGCATATGCATGTGTGTGTGTGTGTGTGTGTGTGTGTGTGTGTGTGTGTGTGTGTGTGTGTGTGTGTGTGTGTGTGCGTGTGTGCATTTTGCGTGTGTGTGTGCGCGCGTTCTGGCAAGTGAATGGTTATTAAGACTAAAACAAGGGTTAGGAATGGGGTTAGATGTAATGTGGTGAGTGAGTGAATGTTGGTGCGTGTATGTGTGTGTGTGTGTGTGTGTGTGTGTGTGTGTGTGTGTGTGTGTGTGTGTGTGTGTGTGTGTGTGTGTGTGTGTGTGTGTGTGTGTGTGTGTGTGTACATGTGTGTGGGGGTGAGGGTTATGTGAGCTTGTCTTGTGTAGTGGTAGTATTACAGAAACATATTTTTAAAGATGAGTTGCAGGGTTAGAGATATGGGAGTAACCCCCCCCTCCCACACTCTCACCCCAAACCCTAACCCTGACCATATACCATACCTAAAACAAATCTCTTTCTATATCACTACCACTTTTCAGACACATTTTGTCTGTTTTTATAAAGTGTATAGATGCTAAGCTTAAAAATGAAAGTGTTTTCCTTTTGCAGACTACTGTATGTTTGATTTTGATTCTGGAATTCTTCAATAAAATGAAAATTCAATTTCTTAAGCATTGTAGGAAAAATTTTGTGTGTTCCAAATGTACAATGAATTGAATATCTCCCTACACACACACACACACACACACACACACACACACACACACAAACAAATGTATATATATATATATATATATATATATATATATATATATATAAATCCCTGCCAAAACTTATGCTTTAAACACACCTCACAATCACCAAAAGACCACAAACAAAACACAACAAACACGAACACAGTAAAACATTTATAACATATCCACTATCCCTAACAAGTACACTACAACCTATATCTCCACACTGTCACATAACCTAGCAAACCCCCCTAACCCTACCGCCTAACTACCCTACCTCACCCCCCCACCCTATACCACTCACCCTAACCCCAAACCTCGACACCCTACAGACACCCCTAAACTCACCACCACTACTCTAAACCCACCACCCTAAACACACCCCCCACACACAGCACACACACCCCCTGCACCACCCTAACTCCCTTAACCCACCCCTAAACCCTTTAAACCTTCCTCACCATCGCACACTTACCTGTCCGCTCCCTAACACTAAATCCCTCACTCTATATGTGTGTGTGTGTGTGTGTGTGTGTGTGTGTGTGTGTGTGTGTGTGTGTGTGTGTGTGTGTGTGTGTGTGTACAATATAAGATTAGGTTGTAATGTAAAGTAATTCAAATGACAGCAATAGAATATTATTTAAACTACGCATAATTTTTAGAAAATAATCAAAAGCTGTAAAGTTTTACAGCCAATTTTGAGAAAGTAGCTAAAAAGATGGTTAAGAGAATAAGACTGGGTGAAAATATGGAAGACCACACAGATGCAAACTGACATGTTGAAAGCAAGAACAGGCAGTTGTTGTAGTAAAATAGATAATAACTTCTACCCTTTTGATGCAGTGCTAGAAATAATTT
Organism: Protopterus annectens; assembly: GCF_019279795.1. Lineage (NCBI taxonomy): Eukaryota > Metazoa > Chordata > Ceratodontiformes > Protopteridae > Protopterus > Protopterus annectens. The sequence continues at coordinate 248,715,901 of NC_056730.1, read as the reverse complement.
GAATAGGTTATCTACAATTTGAATTTGTGATTAGAGCATGTAAGTGAGTTAGATGATCCTGCAGAATGGACAGTTATTGGAAGGGACCTGAGTGGCTGTATTGTAGTTGAAGTGTAGAATCGAGAGGATATTTTTTAAATCTGTAGTGTCTGCAGATTATGCCCACCCCTTCATCTCCTCTCTAGTAATGCCTACATGCCCAGATTCTTCTGTCTCTCATTATGCATCCACATATTATTATCTTTATGGCCTCCATACCTTTATCTACTGCTGAAGATGAAGCCTTGCCATTGCATACTGCCTAGTACAGCAGAGTAATGCTGTCAGTATCTCAAGTACATGCACTACAGACATTCTGTACACTGAACTCATAATAGCCTTTTTACTCCTGTATTTTTTGTATGGCATAACATAATTTAAAGTTAGCAAATAATTACCCTTAAATCCATCTATATCTATCTCCTTCTCTGGATTACCTACCAAGATTGTTTTCTTACTTACTATTAATATGTATCACTGAAATTCATTTTTGCAACTAAAAGATATATCATTGGAATTAATTTATTATTGCTTCAAATACATTCTGCCATCTAACTGCCAGTAGTACCAAATATTTAGCATCCGTTATGTCTGGACTTCCATTAATTGCAATTGTTTTAAATTGAAGCATAATAAAATCTTAGGATTACTCATGTTGTGTATTGTTTTATACTGCTTTCCTCTTGGTTATTGCTTTCAAAGCATACTGTATTATGTTGATTTTCATATTGATTGTATAGCTTTCAGTGCAGTTTGCATCAGAAAATAACTTTCACCAAAAAGATCATAATAACATAATACCACTCTGAAATAATGCATGTACTATGGTAATGATTAGGCTAAAGAAAACTGTTCAGCAATAAAAATAACAAAGACTAATAATCAACATTTTAATAAACCACTAGGAACTGGTTAAACACTTTCATCTTTCACATACACAGATTTCATCAGATCATGAAATGGAAATTTTCAAACAAATTTTAATAAAATTATATTCATTTCTGTCTATGATAGTGCCTTAATCGGCGCCACCCTCTAAGTGGCTATTTCTCCTACTCTGAATCAGAAAGGATTTGGTCTGGCTGGGGTGAGAATCTAATGATCTTTATTACTGAAGTACACTGATTTTATACTAAGTGGTGAGTCTGACATTTATAGTCTTTGTATTACATACAGTAAAGGATGATTTGTATAAGTCTTGTCAGTTGTAATTGGCAGCATGCTTTCACGGAGCAAGTTTGCTGTCCATGGCCTTTCCTGCTACTGTTGGATATAAGGGATTTATCATACTGTTATACATTTAGAGTATGTTTTCACAGCACAGTGGCTTTCCTTGTCAGATTTCTTTAAAGCATTTTTTAAAGACTGCATTTACTTTCACTCTCAGTCTCCGCCCATGTGCATGGACATGTTTCTCTCCACTTTGCTAATTTACTCACCCCCATTCTCACACCTTTTCCAGATCATTAAATTAATGTCTAACTAGCCCTCATCCAATAATGTCATACAAAATATATACTGACTACAGTAATATACTCTGGCAAAGCAAGGTCTTAAACCAAAACTTATACTGTTTTAACTCTGTATACTCACGTAATATATTTCAACTTTACAAAGACAAACTATATAATCAGACTTAACATCCATTTGTCATATTTCAAATGTTAAAATAATAAAATGCAAATCATTGCTAAGCATTTTGTATGAGCACTGTTAACACTACTTGGTGTCATTAAGATAGTGCTATGTCTATGCACTCCTCCTCCCTCGGCACATTCACATTTCTACACATAAAAAGAAAAAAGGCAGATACATATTAAAAGTATGATACTGTCATTATGCACCATTATGTCAACTAAATAATAACTAAGATTTCAGATTTTAATACACACCCTTCCTGCTTTTACATAATCAAGAGACAGAAAACACAAATCACAAATTACAGAAAACCATATATTTTGCTTAGAGTTTCAACACAGTATCCACTCATAGCTATTCAAAATATGGGAAAAAGCTACAAATGTCTGTTTGATGTAAGGAATGTTGATAACAAACAAAACTCTCAATTCATCAGCAGGGAAATAAGCCTCACATGTAATCTACCCAAACCTCAAAGACTGCCAAAAGCATCTCTCTGTGGCCTTGAACACACTCATAAAAGACAGTGCCTTAAACAACACATAACTCTGAAAATCATAGTAGCCCCACTTCCAAGATCATAAGGCAACACATCTCACAACCAAACATTCTAGTTATTGACGATTCCATTGTAAGCCATACTCATGAGTCAGATCCCCCTTACCATTTAAAAAATGGTAATATCACAGAGACCTGTCTGTCTGGAGACAGGATCCGCCAGATCAGATATGCACTAAGGTCTTTAAAACAAAATAGCACTATGACATGGTCATAGTCCATGTGGGCATAAATGACCTAAGATTTACCTCAATGGACTATTTGAAGAGAGACATGATGTAGCTCTCTGAATATGTGGCTCAGGCAGGTATAAATCTATCCTTGAGTAGCATCCTATCTTCCTATCTGCACCAAAAATTATGTCACATTACCAGCAAAAATTGAATGAGTTCAACAATTGGCTTTGTTTCTGGTGTCACAACCAGGGGATCCAATATCTGTCAGCCTGGGGAGACATAATAGACAAGCCACAATTCCTTGCCAGAGATGAGTTGTACTTGTCACCATCTGGCTTCCAAATACTGGAAAAAAACTTTATCCCTGTAGTGCCTTTTTTTGATTGTGTCAAGTTTTTAAACCCTCCAATATAAGAAAAATCACTCTCAACCATCTACTGGTACTGCTGCTCAAATAATGCTAGGAGTTTAAATAAAATAACTGCACTCCCTGGAAGTTTCGAACCAGTGTCATAAGCCATGGTTCCTCACCTTGGAGAATGCAGACATATGTGCAGTTACAGAAAGGCTGCAATGCCTTTCATACATGTCAGTCCCCCTTAGCTCAGGATAAAGCAAAGGGGGGGTCCTCAGTGTTCATAAAGGAGAAGTACAACCTTAGACTGGTCCAAAAATATGACTTGCTTGAGCTGCTCCATGCCCAACTAACCATAAGTGCGATGCCCTATCATATCCTTCCTAATTATAGATTTATTTATTTATTTATTTATTTAGTCCATTTGGTGACCGGCAAGGTCCACTGGGCTCAAGAGCCTGTTTTCAGTGGAGGCCCGGGGTGAAAAGCTCCACAGTACAATGTTACATCACATAAAGAAAATACAAATAAAAAAATACAAAAACTAAAAATACAAAGAAAAATACAAAAACTAAGATACAAAGAAAAATTATTTGAATTACAGTCAAAATAGGTGGAAATTCCACAAACTGCTGGTGAAATTCATTCAAGTATGAAGTCATTCTAAATTAAGCAACTAAGATGTTAAAGAAAATTGTCCTGGAGGATGAGAGGCATAAAGCATAAGGTTGGATGTAGATATATTAGTTACATTAGGTTGGATGTAGATATATTAGTTACATTATCAAAGTATGACTATGAGGGAAATTAGAAAGGTATGAAGTTTAGCCAGGAGAGAAGGAAGAGGAGAGCTTGGGAGGTATAGAATGAAGAGTGCAATTACATTTTCTTTGAGTGTGCAGGTAGCAGTGGAGTTGCATTTTGAAGGAGTGTAGATTGTCACAGGTTCTCAGTGTAGAGGGCAGGGCATTCCATTTTTTAGCTAGGGAGAAGGAGAGTAGAAGCTGACCAGCTGGACGCTTGGGTTTGTGGATGGAAATAAGGTTTTGGTGATAAGATCTAAGGGGTCTGGGGGGGGTATACGGTTGAAGAATATTGGATAGTGCGAGGCAGCTGGTAGGTTGAAATATTAGTTTGTGGGCTGTGACAATTTGGAGGTAATCTAGTTGATTAGGGAGTTCAAGCCAATTTAAAGTTTGTAGGGAGGTGCAGTGATGAGAGAGGGAATTTGCCTTGGTGACGAATTTGGAGATTTTATTGTGGCATACTTCCATTTTGGAGGTTAGGGTGGAAGATAAATTTGTAAGCAGAGGAGCACCATATAGAAGTGATGGGAGGAGATATGTAGTGGCCAAGGTCTGTCTAGTAGAGGGGGAGAGGAATTGATTGTTTCTGTACAGTAGGCCGAGTTTTATGTGGGTTTTCTTGATGTTAAGTTGGATGTGGGTATTGAATTTTAAGTGTTCATCGATGGTAATCCCTAGGAGTTTGGCGGAGGGAACGATGTCAATGATGGCATTGTTAAGGCTTGTAATTTTAAATGAGTTTTTTTTCAATTGGGGTCAATTTAGAGTGAGTGAATAGAAGAATCTTAGTTTTGTTAGTGTTATATGAGTGAGTCGTCTGCGTATTGGACAGTTTTGGTATTGGGAATAGCTTTGTGGAAATTGTTAATGAAGATGTTAAATAGCAGAGGGCCAAGTATGGACCATTGGGGAACTCCTGTGGGGGTGGGAAGGAAGCTGGAGAAGGCTTGGCCCCATTTCACGGCTTGGGACCTGTCTGAAATGTAGCTGGAAAGCCAGGATAGAGTTTCTGGGGAGATGTTGAGGTTAGATAGATGGTTTAGTAGATGGGAGTGGGAGATGGTATTGAAAGCTTTAGTTAAGTCTAATAGAACAGATGATACTAAGTTATCAGAGTCTCGAGCTGAATTGTCAGAGTGTAAAAAGGGGAGAAGGTATTATGTCCTGGGCAGAAGCCGTGTTGGGTAGGAGAGAGCAGCTGGTGTTCGGTTCGGAATGGCATGAGCTGCAGGTGAATGCATTTTTCAAGAATTTTAGAGATGGGTGAGAGGATGGCTATAGGGCGGAAGTTGGAGATGTTAACGTTTTTGCCACCTTTATGGAGTGGAATAATAAAAGCAGAGCGCCATAGTTTGGGTACATAGGACTCGAGTAGTGATCTATTTATCAGGATGCTGATAGGGAGAGCAATACTGTCAGAGGCAATTTTTAATAAGGAGGAGGGGATGTTGTCTGGGACATTGGTGCAAGGTTTGAGTTTGGAGAGAAGTTTTTTTATAAGGTAGGTAGACACCAGTTTAAGTTCAAATATAGGAGTTGAGGGAGTCGAGACAGTGGGAATTTGGGCAGGGGGGGTGTTGTTAGGGAAGGTTTTGGTTAGCTCAGCAATAGAAGAGGTGAAGAAGGTATTGAATAGTTTGGCAATTTCTTGGTCAGATTTGCTAGTATCAGGGCAGGGGTTGTTGGTTGTACCAGGCTTAAGGAGAGAGTTAATGGAATTCCAGAATTGTTTGGGGATTTTTGCATGATTTATTTGTAGATGGTTGTAGTAGGACTTTTTATCTATTATGACTTGTTTTTTGGCTAGGTTTCGTAGCTGTTTGTATTTAAATAAGAATACAGGTTGTTTATGATGGAAATAGCTTTTCCAAGATTTATCTCTTTGTTGCATGATTTTCTTGGTTTCTTTAGTTAGCCAAGGGGCAAGATCCTCTAACATGAGTCTGGAAAACCACACCTACAACCTTAAACTACTGGAATCTTTTAATGTTCAGCTTAACACCAATATTATGGGTGATTTCACCTACAACTCCATAAACTGGGAGACTTATATGACCCATAATTCACTTTTTACAGAGGTTTTGGGCTTTGTCAACACAAACACCCTGAAGAAACTAGTTAGCTCCCCAACTAGAAGTACAAGTATTCTAGACCTAGTACTCATGTACATGGGTGGATGCTGCTCCCTCCCATGCATTATATCCTCCCTGGTAAAATCTGACCACAAAATGATCTCCATTATTATTAAAACTAAACTAGAACCCCCATCATAGGATCATAAGATCATAGGAAGTTACTAGGCTAATTGCCCTAGGGCCCTTACAAGCCTAGTGAAATTTACACTTGTTACCATGATCAGCACCTATTGCCCCATCCAAGAGGGACACAGTTGGAACCCCATGGCTGAATTTATGGCTACCCATCCAATCGTCCAGATTGCGTTTGAAAAGGGCAAATGAGATGCCCTGTTTGACATGAAGTGGGAGTGTGTTCCAAATTTGTGGCAATCTCTGAGAGACAAATCTGTCTTTCCACCAGGTTCTATTGATGTTGCATACCAGGTTCATGTCCTTAGAGTGAGTAACCCATGTGCCAGCAGGGTCAGAGATCACCTTATATGGAAGGCAGAGATTGCCCCTGAGTAGTCTGGATGAAACAGAATTAAGTGGCAGTGATTTCAGCCGATCCACATAGGATAGCGGCTGAAGAACTTGAATTTTCCTTGTGAGGAACCTTTGTGGTCTTTCTGATTGCTGCAGTTGCTTTGAAAGGTATATACCAAAAGGGGAGTAGTATTCAGTTATTGCCTAATGAGTGAAGTCCAGGGAAGTGATAACTTCTCCTTTTCTCAAGGCAATGCCCTTATGAGATGAGCCATATAGAATGCCCTTCTTACCACTGTGGAAACATGGTGATCAAAGGCAAGGTTGCTGTCAACATGAGTGCCAAGATCTATTTATTTATTTATTTATTCCAGTTTTGTGACCGGGGAGGTCCACTGGGGTCAAGAGCCCATTTTCAGTGGAGGCCCGGGGAGAAAAGCTCCACAGTACAATGTTACATCACATAATGAAAATACAAATAAAAATACAAAAGCTAAAAATACCAAGAAAAATTATATGAAATTACAGTCAAAATAGGTGGAAATTCCACAAACAGCTGGTAAAATGCAGTCAAGTATGAAGTAATTAAAAATTAAGCAACTAAGAAGTTAAAGAAAATTGTCCTGGAGGACGAGAGGCAATAAAGCATAAGGTTGGATGTACATATATTAGTTACATTAATAATGTATGACTATGAGGGAAATTAGAAAGGTATGGGGTTTAGCCAGGAGAGAAGGAAGAGGGGAGCTTGGGAGGTATAGAATGAAGAGTGCAGTTACATTTTCTGTGAGTATGCAGGTAGGAGTGGAGTTGTGTTTTGAAGGAGTGTAAGTTGTCACAGGTCCTCAGTGTAGAGGGCAGGGCATTCCATTTTTTAGCTAGGGAGAAGGAGAGTAGAAGCTGACCAGCTGGGCGCTTGGGTTTGTGGATGGAAATAAGGTTTTGGTGAGAAGATCTAAGGGGTCTGGGGGGGGGTATATGGTTGAAGAATATTTGATAGTGCGGTGCAGCTGGTAGGTTGAAATATTAGTTTGTGGGCTGAGACAATTTGGAGGTAATCTAGTTGATTAGGGAGTTCAAGCCAATTTAAAGTTTGTAGGGAGGTGCAGTGATGAGAGAGGGGAATTTGCCTTGGTGGCGAATTTGGAGATTTTATTGTAGTATACTTCCAGTTTGGATGTTAGGGTTAAAGATAGATTTGTAAGCAGAGGAGCACCATATAGAAGAGATGGGAGGAGATATGTAGTGGCCAAGGTATGTCTAGTAGAGGGGGAGAGGAATTAACTGTTTCTGTACAGTAGGCCTAGTTTTATGTGGGTTTTCTTGATGTTAAGTTGGATGTGGGTGTTGAATTTTAAGTGTTCATCGATGGTGACCCCTAGGAATTTGGCGGAGGGAACAATGTCAATGATGGAGTTGTTAAGGCTTGTGATTTGAAATGAGTTTTTTTCAGTGGGGGTGGATTTAGAGTGAGTGACTAGAAGAATTTTACTTGTGTTAGCGTTAAGTGAGAGGTGGTTTTGGTGCATCCATTTTCAGTGGTTGAGAAGTTGGTTTGAGTTAGAGACTTGAGTTCTATAAGGTTGGAGGCATAGCAGATCAAAGTTGAGTCATCTGCGTATTGGACAACTTTGGTATTGGGAATAGCTTTGTGGAAATTGTTAATGAAGATGTTAAATAGCAGAGGGCCAAGTATGGACCCTTGTGGAACTCCTGTGGGGGTGGGAAGGAAGCTGGAGGAGGCTTGGTCCCATTTCATGGCTTGGGACCTGTCTGAAAGGTAGCTGGAAAACCAGGATAGAGGTTTTGGGGAGATGCTGAGGTTAGATAGATGGTTTAGTAGATGGGAGTGGGAGATGGTATCAAAAGCTTTAGATAAATCCAATAGAACAGATGAAACTAAGTTACCAGAGTCTCGTGATGAATTGACAGAGTGTAAAAAGGAGATAAGGGCTGTGTTGGTATTATGTCCTGGGCGGAAGCCTTGTTGGGTAGGAGAGAGCAGCTGGTGTTCAGTTAGGAATGGCATGAGCTGCAGGTGTATGCATTTTTCAAGAAGTTTAGAGATGGTTGAGAGGATGGCTATGGGGCGGAAGTTGGTGAAGTTACAGTTTTTGCCACCTTTATGGAGTGGAAGAATAAAAGCAGAGCGCCATAGTTTGGGTACATAGGACTTGAGTAGTGATCTATTTATTAGGATGCTGATAGGGAGAGCAATACTGTCAGAGGCAATTTTTAAGGAGGAGGGGATGTTGTCAGGGGCATTGGTGCAAGGTTTGAGTTTGGAGAGAAGTTTTTTTTATAAGGTAGGTAGATACAGGTTTAAGTTCAAAGATAGGAGTTGAGGGAAGCAAGGCAGAGGAAACATGGGCGGAGGGGGTGGGGGGATGTTGTTGGGGAAGGTTTTGGTTAGCTCAGCAATAGAAGAGGTGAAGAAGGTATTGAATAATTTGGCAATTTCTTGGTCAGATTGCTAGTGTAAGGGCAGGGGTTATTAGGTGTACCAGGCTTAAGGAGAGAGGTAATGGAATTCCAGAATTGTTTGGGATTTTTTTGCATGATTTATTTGTAGATGGTTGTAGTAGGACTTTTTATCTAGTATGGCTTGATTTTTGGCTAGGTTACGTAGCTGTTTGTATTTAAGTAAGAATACAGGTTGTTTATAATGGAGATAGCTTTTCCAAGATTTATCTCTTTGTTGCACGATTGTCTTGGTGTCTTTAGTTAGCCAAGGGGCAGTCTTGGCTTTAACTCTTTTAATTCGTATTGGAGCTAGGGAGTTTAGGAGAGTAAGGAATTTGGAGTTGAAGAAATCAACAGCTTCGTCTAGGAGTAGGGTTTTTAGTGGGTTCCAGTTGGTGATTTTAAGGGAGTCAGAGAAGGTAGAGGGGTTAAAGTTAGTTAAATTACAAGTATGTAAGAGTTTGTGGGAAAATGAGGAAGAGGAAGTAGTTCTATGGGTGAAGGCAGGGAGGTGGTCTCCTAGTGGGTCGGGAGTGACACCAGATGTTGTGGTTCTGTTAGGGTGATACACCAGGATCCAGTCTAGGATGGACCCTGTGAGGTTGGTTTTGTTGGGCCTAGTGGTAGAGTCAATAATTTGTGTAAAATGGAAGAGATTGATTGATATGGTGGGATTATGATTACTGATTTTTTGCCAGTCAATATTTACATCTCCCATTATATAGGTTTCATAATTAATATTTGAGGAGGTCCACGAGAGGATGTCTTCCAAGGTATTGGTGTTGTTACCAGGAGGAATGTAAAGGGAGATGATGCAGATACTTTTATGGTCATTTAATTTTAGAATGCCAGTTACTAGTTCAGCATTATTAAAGGAAGGAATAGGATTTGGGAAGGGAGTGATGGATAAGTGATTGGAGTAGATTAGTGCTACACCACCACCTCTTTTATTTAGGCGGTCAGATCGGAGAGATTGAAATCCGGGGGGAAGGAATTCAGTGCCAGTTATTATGTGGTTTTAACCAGGTTTCTGAGATGGCTACTATGTGAGGTGAATTATGGTTAAATCAGGCATGGAAGAGGGTAATTTTATTAGCTAAGATTTGGGCGTTTATGGTGAGGAATTTGAGGTATTTACAATTTGGTTTGTTGTTGGAGCTAAGGTTATTTGTTTGAGAAATGTTTGGTCCAGGGTTGGGATGAATGTCGCCTGCTAAGCAGAGGTAAGAGAGAAGGTGAGTAAGTTTGTTTGGAGTGTGTTTGGTTGGGAAAGGATGGTAGGGGGTGGGTTTAGGTTTGTAGTATTTAGTGGGGATTTGGAAGAGTTTTAATGTTGAGAGAAAGGCGGGGTGAAAGGGAGTTAAAGAGGCAGAGATATTGTGGAAATGATTTGTAGGGTAGGGAGGTGGAGGTTGATGTGGATGGTTTAGGTAAAGGTTGGTATAAGAGGTGGCATGGTACAGAGGGAGAAGAATGAGGAGTAGGAATAGTGTAGGGGCAAGAATTTTAGTGGGAAAAGAGAGCATCATAGAAAGTAGTTTGATTAGAGGTGAAAAGAATTAGTAGGTTAGAGTGAGTTAGGTAAGGTTAATTGGTGGGGAGGAAAATTGCTAAAATAAGGTATGGATGGTGGAGGGGGATGTGGTTTTAGGGAAAATGGGAGGAGTAGTCTTGTGAGGGGATTGGGTGATGTCAGAGGGAGTTAGTATGGGATGGCAATAAATGTAGGACCACTGTGGTCACTAATGGGTGTATACTTAGTGTATTTGCACTGATGTGGTAAATTTGAGAACATCGCTCTTAGCAAAAGGGATGGCAATACAGTTTTTTGCATTAAGTTTGAGGTCTTGACTTTGGTAACAGTCATTTGCTTGCATAAGACCTTCTTGAAGGATGCTAACATTGTTTGGAGATTCTATGACTGCACCCAGTTTGCAGTCATCGGCATGCTTTGTCAGTCACAGTCCTTTGGTTTTAGCTTGTACTTCAAAGAAATAGATTCTGAAGAGCAGAGGTCCCAGGACTGATCCCTGTGGAACACCACTGGTTACGGGTCTGCTGTTGGAGGTGGATTCCACTATTTTGACTATATGGGTTCTACTAGTAAGCCAGTTTGCAACCCATCTTACAATATAAGAGTTGATAACTAGCTGGGATAGTTTGTCAATGATGCCTGAGTGAGGGATAGTGTCAAATGCCTTGGCTAGGTCTAGGTAAGCTGTATGCATAGAGTTCCCCTCATCCAGGACCCTGGTGACTGTCTCAAAGAAGTCCACTAGGTGTAATATGCATGATCTTCCCTTGACAAATCCAACTTTGTAGGATTTAGTGTTTGGAGATTGTCTATATCTTTGTTGATAAGGTCCATGATGATTCTCTCTATGGTCTTGCAGACAAGCCTAGTCATGTTAATAGGTCTCTAGTTCTGGGATCAATAGAAACACCACCTTTGTATAAGGGGATATTGGTAGCTGTTTTCCATTTAACTGGGATAAAGCTGGTGCTTAGACTGTGATTAAAAAGAGTACCTAATGGTGATGCTAATTCTTGCATGAGCCTATGTAGGATGCAGCCTGGGATTTTATCAGGTCCCATTAATGCTGTGCTTTTGGCCTCAGAGAGGGCATTTAAGAGCTGCTCTTTAGAGATACAAGGTGGGAGACAGGTGGTAGAGATGTCCTGAGGTATGTGTGGTGGGGACAGGAGAGTGAGGTTTTCACCAAACCTGTCAGCTAACACATTAGCTATGTCCACCAGCTCAGTATATGTCTTACCATTAACTACCAGTTTGGTGCACATCTGGGCCTTACCTTTTAGGTTACATATGTGACTAAAGAACACCTTTTGGTTGTCCTTTGATGAAGAAGCTAACTTGGATTCGAATTTTGCCTTGGAGGACTTCACAAGAAATCTTATTTGCTTATATAAGCTAACGAGGGAATATCTCCAGTTTAAAGCCCATTCCTTCTTACTCTTAGACAGCAGTTTCTTCCTTTTATTATAAAGCCTGTTAATGGTGGTTGTCCACCAGACAGGTTTGCTCTTCCTTGAAAAGCTTGTTTTGGTCATAACAAGTACTGCTGAGTCAATGTAGTTATACAGGTGCTTGTATAGGGCACTAGTGTAGAGCTTGGCATAGCTACCAGTTACATCTGAGGGGGGAGGTGCATTGTAGCTATTTATACCATCCTGTAAGAGGTTATAATCTGCTTTGAAGAAGTCTTTTAGTCTAGTTGCTGCTGTGGGGTTGTGGTCAGCTGTCATAGGTACTTCAAATGAGACTGATTTGTGGTCATATCTCACCAGGGATGAACTCACAGTGGAGGCACTACATTGGCCTCCCCTATTTGTAAGCACCAAATTCATGGTGTTGACATCCCTAGTGCGGGTGTCAGCCAGCTGGTCCAGGGCATTGGAGTTGACAAAGTCGAAAAACTTTTGGGAAGGTGAGTTTGATCATGAGTAATTCACCCAGTCAATTCTAGGGTAGTTAAAATTGCCCAAAACCATGGTGTTTGGATGTATCTTGATAGACTATGGTGATCCAAATAGGCCGAGTGGGTGTCCTGGTTCGTGAAGGGGTTTTCTAGCTATCAGTGACTAGAATAAGTGTCCTGCCAACAGTTAATTGCACCCAAAGTATCTCTAGGGCCTTATACTGTGACCCAGTCTGGAGGTGCATTTATCTTTGATGAATATTGATGTACCATCTCCTTTAGTTTTCTTGCCTTCTGTTTGTGGTCTGAATGTGTGGAACGAGGTGTAACCCGGTATGGCTGGGGTGCTCTCCACAGCCATGAACCAGGTCTTTGTGACTGCACAAATGTCTACATCTTCCAGGGAGAGGACTGCTTCCAGTGAGTGCAGTTTCATGTTAAGACTCATAGTGTTTAGCAGCATGACCTTGATGTTGGTTTTGGTTGGTATTTTTATGTTGGGAGTTTTGTCTTTGTGACATTACCTATAAAAGGCACTATGGGGGTGGCAAGAGCCTTAGCAAGTAGCCAAAATCCTAGGGGTGACAGATGAACACCATCTCTGGCAAAGCATCGAGGTCTGTCGATCATGTCATCCCAGGCTGACAGATACTGGATCCCCCCCCTCTTAGAATGACAGCAAAAACTAAGCCAATTATTGAAGTCAATCATTTTCTGTTTGTATTGCGGCATCATTCTAGGTGAAGGTAAAATGCTACTTAAGACTAGGGACATACCTGCCCATGACACATAGTGCGAGAGCTCAGTCATATCTGTTCATATAGTCCAGAGAGGGAGATCTCAAGTTGTTCACACCAATGTGGTCTATGATGAGTCATAAAAGTGCCTGTTGTTGAGACACTTGAGTGCATGTATGATATGGTGGATTCTGGCACCTGACAGACAACTGAGTGCGACTTTTTCCTTATGTAGCCTGGTGAGAGGGACATCTGTGTGTCTCACGATGGAGTCACCTATAACTAATATGCTATGTTTAGTGTTTAGCTTAATGGGCTTGACAAGTGAGACAGTGGTGCATCAGCTATTGTGTATATTGTATTCTGCACAGGAAGTATTATGTGTAGCGTGCTTGTGTTTGTGTTTGGGAGGTCTCTGGTGTTTAGTTAAGTTTCTAGCAAGGACCTGCACATATGTAGGTATGTGTGATGTCGTTTTCGGTGGAGTAGATTGTGAGGTGTGTGTGCTGACAACCCAGTGTCAGATGTACTAATTGTTGTGTGAGAGAGCATGTATTCAATGCTTTTAATATAATTGCATCTCTCACATATTAAGTTTGTGTGGACTAGTAGCAGGGAATTGTCTGTGTACATGAGGCAATTGCTACACTGCCTCAGGATGCCCATGTTGACCAAGCTGGCTGGAGAAATTGTGGAAAGTTGTCCATCCACAGCGCTAGGTAAATTTATATGGTCAGAAACAGGAATATGACAGAAAAAGGGGCCACATATAGGAAAACTAGTGGGTGAGGTGTGTTAGTACCTCAGAGTTTAGGCTTAGTTCTACACCAGTCAGTAGAGCAGGACCTCAGAAAAACTCTTCAGGCTGTTATCACAGTGGGTGCTTACACAGCTTTACTAGTAATGCCTCTTTACTCACAAATGTGTAAAGATGAGGACTACACTAATGGGATACAGCTGTATCTAAAGGAGAAATTGTTGAAATTATCTGTCCAGCCATGGTGCACAATTGTGTGGCAGTGTGAGGTGCTGATTAATATGCAGACAAGCAGAAAACCACTCAGACATGGGCCTTAAATGCCAGTAGGTTAAAATCTAAAGAAAAATTAAAACAAATCTCGAAATAATCAATGAGGTGATTGCTCCAAGCCCATAGACTTTATCAGTGAGGTGCCAATCAGCACAATCTACTCACAAGAGTGCAGAAGGGCCCTTTCCAATCCAAGATGGCCTGGAAAATGTGCTCAGAACAAACAACCACTACAAACAAACAGGTCTAGAAGCAGAAAATCTGTATCTGGTCTATGCTACAGCTAATAGCTACACTATTTTAGGTTGAAAACACTAAAGAAATGTTTACTGCAGCAGAAAAAAAAACAACATGATGCATTAAATAAATGTTTTAAACAGCAAAAAAGAGCAAGGAGACTCTAAAGAATGCTTTTACCTGCAAACAGTTCAGTTATATGACATTCCTTGGGGGAAATTGGAACAAACAAACACGCTTTACAAACAGAGAAAATTTGCAGTAAATTTGCTGCTCAAAATACTTATAAGTCCCATCATTGCCTGTCACTGAAGGAAATGAACTGGCTAGAACTACCTAACTTACTCTTACTTAATCAATCTCAGATCATCCTCTCTATTATCTACAAACCCTCCTACTGTCCAACTCTGTCATCCTTAATTTCTCACTATACACCAACAAGATACCTCTGTAGCTCCAGTCAAGGCCTTTTGCAAACCTACAAACCTAAAACTAAAATTGGCCACAATCTCTACAGCTTTAATCCCACCAAGGCTTGGAATAGACTACCTCTTGAAATTAGGTCACTTGCTCAACCAAAACAATTCAAAACTGCTACTAAGCAATACCTACAGAACAAATGGATCTGCCAATGCAATCATCCCACTTAAACATACTACCAATCTATGTTCTGCCTCCCTTAGCTCTTTCTCTTTTCTACTCCTACAAACTATTTTCTCCTTTCCACTTCTTACTCCTAATTATTACAGTGTAAATATTTTTTGTAAATTGTTGTATATTTTTTTTAATTTTATTGGATGTAATATAAAACAAGTCACTGTCTATCACTCTGTATGTTATGCTTATCAAACTATGTTGGAGCTTTTCTCCTTGGGTCTCTGCTGAAAAAGGGCTATTAAGCTCAGTCGGACAAACCCGGTCAACAAATGTAAAATAAATAAATAATAAATAAATAAATACTTTACAGACAGTGAAAATAGCAAAAAGCTTTGCAAATAGTGAAAACAGTGAAAAGTGATTTACCAGGCCCAGTAAGGCAGACAATTGCAGTACAACAGTTCAGATTAATTTATAGTAATAAATACAGTAAATACGTAGACAGCAGACAATAGAAAAGTGCAATAAATAGTAAGAATAACCAATAAATAGTAAAAATAGTCATGAAAACAGGCAACTTATGGCTTTTAGGAAGCACAGAGGCCTCTAGCCTTCTGGTATCTCAGCACAGAGTTGTGGCCGGTAGCCCTTTTCAGTTTAGTTCATTATGAACTCCAGACCTGCTAAGAACTTTGCTAAGGTCAATTACTCAGACTAAGTGACCACTGATTAAACTTCCAACCCTTCTGAACCCATGTGACACTGATATCTACTCTGTGCTGTACACAAAAGCACTGTATAATCATATTCATAGCTGCATTGAGGAGGCAGTACATGTCCAAGTCCAACCTATGTTTACTGACAAAAATAAACCACCCTGGTGGATCCCTAGTATAAATAGCTATTCGACAAAAGGAAAAAAAAATCTTCTCCAAAGTCAAGAAGGAACAGACAAAACATTGCAAGAAGACACTCACCAGTCTAACAAAACAAATTAGAGAGCTGGTCAAATCTACCAAAGCATACTATAAGGCAAAGATAGCCTTCCAGGTGAAAGATGCACATAAGGCTTTTTTAGTTATATTTGTAACCTCAGGGAAAATGCTCAGCAATGTGCTGAGTTAATCATGAATAGCAACACTTACTCCCAGCTTGAAACTATAGCAAACCTGCTGGCTGACAAGTTCAGTTTAAACTTCTCCCTGCCATAACCTCCTACCACCCCAAGAAAATACTCGCAGCCATCTTCCCACTGGTGATTATGAAGGAACAGGTCCTTGCTGCACTCACTAAAGCCAAAAACACAGCCTCCATGGGTCCCAACAACATTCCAAGATGCTTCTTAGATAGTCTAAAACCAAATCTATTAGGGCCACTAGAAACCCCATTTTAACCACAGACTCTGGATGGGCTTTGTCCCAGAGGATTGAAAGACTGGAAAAGCTGACCCATCGCACAAGGGTGGCCATCAACTGACCCAGGGAACTAAAGACCCATAAACATGGCTGGTCTTATCTGCAAGGCCACGGAAAAAATTATCATGGACCTGATCAATAACAACATAGGAAATCTCCAAACACTAGACCAGACCCAAAGAAAGTCTTATCTGTTTGATCTGGTGGACTTCGGGAAAGTCACCAAGGCCATGGATGAGGTAAAACAGTAAACACTGCTCATTTTGACCTGGTCAAAGCTTTTCCCCACTCAGAGATCATAGATAAACTTAGAGAGTTAGGCATAAACCCCTACATCATCAGTTGAATAGCAGACTGTCTCACTTACAGGACACATGTTGTCTGGATAGGTGAATCTACTTCAAACAAGAAACCTATTACTACTAGTGTCTCACAGGGGTCAGTGTTGGGACCCCTCCTGTGTGATATATACTTCTCTGAAGTGAAGGTCAATGTTGGTGACCTTTAGCTCACCAGGTTCACCAATGGCTGTAAGCTGGGAGCAATCATCAAATCCCCAAATGATGATGACATCCTACAGACAGGCCTAGAAATGACAAACAGCTGGTGCCAAAACCATGGTCTGAGACTAAATGCTAAAAAATGCCTAATCATACCCTTCAGTAAATCAGATATCCCTGCAAAGTATACTATTAATAACACACCTTTAAAAGTAGACCCGGTGGTGAGAGACCTAGGAACACAGATAGATAATAGCCTAAACTTTGACCATCAGGTAGCTATGGTACTGAGGAAATCCTTGGGTGTGTTTCAACTTATAAGTAAAAGCATGGCATACAGGTCAAAGTAAGTCATAGTGCTACTGTACTTGGCACTTATCAGGCCCATAATCAAGTGCAATACTCCCTTCTGCATGTACCTAACTACACCAGATGGAGTGAACCCAGAAGATTCTCACTAAAAAATACATAATGTAAAACACAGGTCTTATGCAGACAAACTACAGGTCCTATCCAGTTACCCCATTTCATATCTTTTATTGAGAGGTGACCTGTGTCTGACCTACAAAGCATTCCTTGATCCAGTCCTGATGAAAATGTTATATATTCACAAGAAAAAATATTTGAAAGTTACTCATTCCATGGACCTAAACCTTATTTGTCACTCTAACAGGAACTGCTAGAGAGACATATTCATATCTCAAAGGCTATCTCATCCATGGAATAAACTTCCCATCTTTGTAAAACAAAGCCCATATATCTCTGTCTTCAAAACGAATTTGAATAAATGGATGGGTAACCATAAATTCACTCCAGTGGTACTGCTTATGTCCCCTATGGACAGAGGCAGTCTGCAAAAATGGGCTACAATACACAAAGACCCACTACCTTGATACCATCCTGTCCCATATCTGGGGAATTAAGATATAATATTGTCATATCTTGGATATTATTGGCTAGGGTTGCAAAGGTGTTTGTGCCAATAGCCTGGTAATCACCTAAGAACCTATGACCCTATATTGTTTACTGACATAGTTTATACATTCCACCCACCCTCAGCAACACTGCAAGCTTCGTTAAAGAGAGCATAGATAAAATGCAAGCGTTGTGGCAGCACACAAAATCAGGTAGATTGGAAATGTTCACTCCTTAACCTGGCGTAGGTAGTAGAGCAAACAAGCAAGCTTAAGTCAAATAATTATTTTACTGCATTATGGTATCCCATAATCATAACCATTCATCATAAATTTTTATATATGTTTTGCTACATATCATCAGAAATGACTGTCCAGTGCCTTCCTATCCAATTGAAGAAAACTACAAGATTTATTATAAAAAATGCTTACCTTTTTTCTTGAATTGGCATTTGAGCAAACGTAGCTATAAATTCTAATAAATCTCCAGCTATTTTATCCAGTACCATACAACAATCAGCTGACAAGAGTCAGTGTTTCATGGTGACATCCTCTATTGTAGTCTTTTCTTTGTAATATGGCATGAATGTCAGTGAGACCTGCAGAAGTATTAGCCATCTGATTGTTACCAATACAATTTTTTTAATTAAAAAAACAACTGTTTTACACTCTGATACGTAGTGTGCATTAATTGGTAATTTATATTATACTCATCATGTTCTAGTGCAGTATGTTTAATATATATTTAGGCTATTTCTTTAAAGTCCAGTACTGTGCTGATGAACAATCCTGAGAAGTCTATTAAGGTATTCAGGACTGATTACTCATCTAAAGTCGAGATATTACTCCCACTGTAGCTATGCAGCATGCTGTGAATATAAATGAATATCTTAAGTTCTTGGTTTGCAGAGATTATGTGCCAGTGTTTCAGTGTGATAAAATGTCACACGATTGCTATAATTTAACAAATGAAAAAAAATACATTCGATACACATACATATGATTTAAAATGGGCATCAGTAGGTTGAAAATAATTGTCTGCACTGCTTATATAGCAAGCATTTTAGACTTTGCAAGAAATATATTTTAAGGGATTGTGCTTTGCACACTTGAGCTACTAACCTCATTTGAATTGTAATGTTTTCCTTCTGCAATCAGCAGTTAGCAAGATTTGCACATATGGCTTAATGTTAGTTGATGAAAATGAACAACAGTCATTATTGTCAGTCTTGCCTGAGATCTTTGATATACTACTTCAATATGTTACCAAAATACTAGGCAGCAAATGGAAAAGAACTCATATTTATCATTCAGATCAGGAAATGTTGTTTATAATACTGCAAAGCTCATGTTTTATAGAAGTGTGAGAGAATGAAACAGAATCATTCTCTATGCAAGCTTATTCATTACAATGCCTATATTAAAAGTAAGTAAAATGATTGCAGAACTCTAAATGCAGATAACACAATATGCAGTATGCAGCCTCAGTCAGACTTCAATACTACTTGACTGCAGTGAAGAATATAACTAATCAGACACTGCATTATCCGGATTCACAGCAAGATGTGTATTTAGTTTGTTATAGTTGTTTTTGCTGGACTCATGATAATAAATGTAAATGTATAATGCCTCACAGTAACATCATTCTTACAATGCAGAGTATCATGAGAATAAAACAAAAAATAAGATGCATGTTTGGCTGTGTAAACAGCTACATAATATATGGATGGGATGAGAGTGCAACATAACAAAAACATTC